>NC_085137.1:2858845-3133845 GCF_035046485.1 Aedes albopictus
TGCGCTTGGAATTTAGTTCGTAAAACCGCCGCATAGGTGGCGCTGCGGTACTAACTTTTTTATTTCACATCCTAGAGCTTTGGTGTCTTCGGCAAAGTTGTAGAACAGGCAAAAATATGATTAGTTGTCGAAGACACTAAAACTGTAGCTCTTAAAATAACAAAGTTACATTGAATTTTATAAGCGAACGACTTAAATTTTCGGTTATATGTCATTATCTTGTTTCTCAGCCTACATATTGCCATGGCAACAGAAAACAACAATCGCAGTAGTCGAACAAGATCGTACATTTGAAATTGTATTTCACTCTTGCAAGAATCATGCGTTTTGAGGAATAATACATACAATTGTCTAGGTATTACTAGTAGAAATTCCTGTTTTAGTGTATATGAGTGATATAGCGTAATCTGCACCTTCCTGATTTTGCCTGAATGCAACGCATGTAGGTTAGTAAATTCGCTTCTTGAATCTTTTAAAACATTCGGGACCGCAACAAGACGCTGCCACTCACTTCACGCCCACCGCAAATTCCAGATTGTCGTGCATCCAAATAAGTTTATTTTCAGTATTAGATAAGTCTAAAGAGGAGCCTAATTTGAGCCCAAACTAATTCAAAAAATAAACTGGATCGGATTTAAGTTAGCTGAGATATTGTGGTTGGCGTAAAATGGATGACAGCGTCTTTTGAGTCCCAACTTAACCTTTGTTTTATCCGTTATCAGGTCAAATCTGAAACAATATCAACTGCAACAGAAAATCTGAAAGATTTGTCAGATAAAAGTTTCCGAATTATTCATTTCACAGTTTTAGTGCGATTACAAATTAGCAGAATGGCTAGAGGTAGAATTTTTTTATTTCACTAATAGAATATTCGTACCCATTTCATCCTACGAAGAACACGGGATTGAAGCGCTGTTTGTTTTGTTTCTTTTTTTGTACTTTTGTTAGAAGTGAGCACAAAAAAAAACAAAAAGAACGGAATGAAACGGTGACGTAATCGCTTGTTTACAAATAGGATGAATTTGGGAGCGTGAGATTCCTTATGACACTTACACCCAATAATAATAATAATAATAAATCTTATATCAAGCGTAATGAGTTGACGAGCATCTTTTAAAACATTTCACCATCGCGGCGATTGATTTTAATTTTCATATACTGCCCATGATCGCATATGAATAGGAAACCCAGCATATATGGGACTGATATGCGATCATAGGCAGTTTAAGATTCCACCTACTTCATCGACAGTTTTATTTTCTAGAAAAATCCCGCAATATTCCGCATGCTAATGCTGCTTAGGCAGCATCCATTTATTACGTAACGCTAAAATCGAAATTTTTTTGACCCCCCTCCCCCCTCCGTAGCGTTTTTTTGTATGAAAACCCGAAAATTTTTGTATGAGCCGTAACGCTTGGCCATACTCCCCCCCCCCTCCCCCTAGAGTGTTACGTAATTTGTGGCTGGCGCCTCAAACTTAATATAATAAATATATCAACTTAATATAATAAATATATAAGTGAATTATTATACCTTTTGTCCGCTATCTTCACAACCCACAAAGGCCGTGAATGGATAATTTGTTAACTTTTATCTGATAAATTCTTCAGTTTTGCTGTTGATATTGTTTCTGATTTGATTTTAAAATGCATGAAACAAAAGTATAAAAGATACTAGAAGTGAATTCACCTACGAAAAATGCGTTTGATTCGGGCAAAATCATGAAGGTGCACATCGACAGCTAGCGATATAACATTCATATACCAATACAGGAATTTCTACAAGTAATACAAATGTATATATTGTTCCTCAAAATGCATGATTGTTGTAAGAGTGAAATACAATTTCAATGTACGATCCTGTTCGACTACTGCGATTTTTGTTTTCTGTTGCCATGGAAACATGTAGGTTGAAAAACAAGATAAAGACATAAAACCGAAAATTTAAGTCGTTCGTTTATAAAATTCAATGTAACTTTGTCATTTTAAGAGCTACCGTTTTGGTATCTTCGACAACTATTCATATTTTTGCCAGTTCTACAACTTTGCCGAAGACACCAAAGCTCTAGGATGTGAAATAAAAAAGTTAGCACCGCAGCGCCACCTATACGGCGGTTTCAC
Organism: Aedes albopictus; assembly: GCF_035046485.1. Taxonomy (NCBI): domain Eukaryota; kingdom Metazoa; phylum Arthropoda; class Insecta; order Diptera; family Culicidae; genus Aedes; species Aedes albopictus. The sequence goes on from NC_085137.1 coordinate 2,860,966, forward strand.
GAACTAAATTCCAAGCGCAATTTGAGGCGCAGATAAAACCCAACAACTTTGCCGAAGACACCAACTTGATAGCACGTAGCCCCAATGTGCTAGAGGTTTTGTCTTGCTAATCTCTGTTTCTGGCCCAGTGTGCAATGTAACCAAATTTCTTGAACAGAGTGAACATAAATAACTGTAGATTCAGTAGATCTAAGAAAATGAATTCCAGAGTAGTTTGGTGACCTAAGACCAGGCCCACTCATGGGCTCCATCAAGCGTTTTAACGTTAAGTAGAGCCCCGAGCAAAGAAGCGAACCGCACCGGTCGCTGCCAAGTAGGGCTCGAAAGCGAAAAGTTTACGTACGGTTCGTAGCAGGGCTTAGAATATAGAGACACGCAAAGTACGGTCTCTATCCGTAGGCTCGTGCGCTCTCTCGCGTTTAGCTCTCTGGGTAGCGTAAAGAGGAGACGAAAGAACATGAGTATGGATTTGTTGCCAGGTATATAGTTCCCAAGCAACACACATGTTATAATAGAGTTACGACAGCGCAAGTTTTGGTTGTATAGAAGTTTATTTTACGTAATTCTAACATTGTGTTGAAACAACGTAAACTAAACTTCTATACAACCAAAACTTGCGCTGTCGTAACTTTTATATAACATGTGTGTTACTTGGGTTTCTAGAGAATGATTTTCTTGTTTTGCATAGGTAGGAATTTATTTTAGTTTGCATCAAATATTTTAAATTTTCAACCAATCAATATCATAGATCGTTACACGAATAACACAACAAATTGTCTGACATACAATTGTATAGAGTGACAATACAAACGCAGAAAAATAATAGGTTTATTGACAAGCTTTGCTTAAGTATGTTATGAATAAAGTTTTACCTTCTTCGACAATTTTAGGATCATGCATATCGAAAATGTATTGATTTTCTCTTAAAAATAGTTACGATTGCTCATAATCGCACCTTTAGTTTTTGATTCGGCCGATCGTTTCGAAACTAATATTTGAAAAAATGTATAGTGATTCTATGAGTTTTGCTATTTTAACACGTACATGTTTGAGCCGGGGTTTCTATGCAGCAAGTACAGTTTAGTTTCGCACATTTAGAAAAATGTCCAAATAAATAACTCGCGAAGTTCATTCCGACAAGTTCCAAAATTATCGTCATCCGTCGCAGATTTCGGTGAGAAGATGTGCGTATTTTCCAACCCGAAAAGATACCATTTGACGGTGATAAGTGACCACAAGGTTTTTTTTCTTCATTTTCCAGGCTGAGATCCCCCGCTTTGAAACAGCTGTGTCACGCGTTTCGTTTTGTCGTGTATGTTTCAAAAAGGCAAAGGAGTTTTGGTTTGATTGCTGTTTTTGAAAATGGTGGTCGTCAGTGGGTTTTATTAAATATAAATTTAAAAATATAAATTAAATAAATGAGACATTAGGAAGAAAGTGTGCAAAATAAGTAACTTCACCCTTGTAGAAACAATAGGGCAATGCAGAAAAAAAAATCTGCGAAGACCCCATGTGAATAACACCGATCATACCGAATAGGAGATTCGACATTAGATCTATAAAAACAACCCAACAATTGAGGAGATCTTTCCAATATTACACATTTATTCATAGCTCTATTAATACACATTTTCATACATTCAAAACATATTCATCAACATGTAATCTGGATCGTTTGGTACAATATGTCCACGCATCCTTCCTCTCCTGTAAATTGGAGAAGTACCGTGGGTACACAGTCATGGATCACTTAGTGGTATTTTTGACCTTCAAAATTCAATTAAAAATAAAAGAAAACAAAAACTACGACTTTGAAAGCAGCGTTGGCTATGTTTTGATTCGAACATTTCATTCCCGATCCATTTGAAGTATAATTGCAAGTCATTTCCGCGTAAAAAAGGAATAATTCACTGTTTACAAAATGCCTTATTATGGATCAGCTCCACAGAGTCCCACACATTATGGATCAATTTTTGCCATATTATGGATCAGTGCAAAAATACTTAAAATTCCAACTCTAATAATAAATTTGCGTTTGTAAGGCTAAACTACGCAGTGCATTGATTATTTTACTGATGGAGTACCCGATTTTACAACAGGAATAAAGAGAAAACATTAAAAAGTCCCGAATCCATTTACTTCGATAGAGGTGCGCCACTAGGTTTCAGTGATGCTCTTCATTTTAACTGTTATTTTTACAACTATGTGTTTCAAGACACCGGGTTTACCAGGTTACATGTTTTTTAATGAAACTAAGAATAATGTATCAAGAGCGTTGAGTGGAGCAAAAATCTATATTTGTTTAAAGTGATCCATAATAGCGTCAAACAATCAGTTTTTGGGTCACATTATGGATCACTGTTGGAAGTCACATTATTTTAGTATTTGAACCCCAGAATAAAACAAAACTTCTTTTAATAGATACATACATATCTTATCCAACGTGTACGAGCAATTTTTATATCAAAATTGATGGATTTCGACACTTTTAGAGCTTATCGCTGCAGGAGTAGTTTCTTATGGAATTCGGCTGTTTACTGGCAGATGTGAGAGGACAACACTACCGTTGCATTAAAATACATTTTATTTTTAGATTGAGCTCTTGTAAAGGACTTTTTATCTCAGAAAACAAATAGGATCATGTTACAAAAATGAATTTCGTGCCGAAATATATGTTTTGAGCAAGATATTCGACTTCAAACACCAAAGTGATCCGTAACTGTGTGTGATCCATAATTGTGTAGGGACGGTACCTTGCAGAAATAAAATATGCTGTACTCCAAGTATTTCGAAGAATCATCTTTGCGCGTAGATACAACGCAGTAGACCAGACCACTTTGATGCATGTGTCATATCTCTGATATGCTGCAAGCATCAGTATTGACAAGAAAAGTAACACGATTGCTTTCCAGGGTGATTCCGCGTATGTAGGGGTAAGCGGGACAATATGGACACCCTAAGGTTTTGCCAACTTTACCTGGCAAGATGTCAAAAAAGTTTAGTTTTTTGATACATGTATCCTTTGAAAGTCTATTTAGCATCTATTGCATAAGAATGCTCACGAAGAAAAATGATTTATCCACTTCAAAAAATGTAATGAAAAATGTTAGTTTTTCATGACCGTCTTCAAGCATACGGGGCAGAATGGACACCCCCATGGGGCAATATGGACACCATGAGACTTTTACGAATTTCGTACATTATTTACACCTATAAAGTCATTTCATTACAAAACAACTATTATGGATGAATAATACGCAGAAGTAGTTCATTTTTGTTCAGTTAATTTAAATTCAGGCTGTTTTGGATAAAGCTTCGTTTTTGTCAACATGTACAGCTGTGCCTAGAACAACTATTTTCCACTGCTGTCGTTTTTTGACCAATTTGTTTCACCCTATGTCTACTATAGTGAATATTTTACCGAAAATAGACTGAAATCGAAGAATTTGGTTGATTTGTGATTTAGGTTATATTTTTCCCTTGCCGCTTCTTTCAAAAAAGGTGAGTGTCCATTTTGCCCCGGCAGCAGAAGATATTTCCAAACTTGATTTTTGATATAATAAAGAAGAAAATATAAACATATTAGACATGTAGATACAGCAAAACTATTTGCATGTGTTCTAGAAATATCAGGTTTTAATCGACCTTCAATAAATTAATCACTAAATCTTATTTTAGATGGTGTGAAAATTATAATTTCCATGCACAAAAAACGGAGGACGCAACTTTTTCGTGTAAATTCAAGTATAATTTTAATTTCGAATGTTTCTTTCTTGAAACTACGTTTTAGACAAATGGACTATATTCTCCATTCATTAAGAGTTCAAAAAAGTTCGCATATTTCAAAATATTGAGGGTGTCCATTCTGCCCCGGGTGTCCATATTGCCCCGCCTACCCCTATAAGATTAGATAAGAGTAGTTACGATTTTTCAAAGATGCTTTGACTGTACCTAACTCAACTCAGATATCATAGAAAACTACAGTTATTTTTTTTGTAAACACAAACTTAAATCATACCGATAAAAATCTTAAAAAATGTAGTCGAGCTGCCAAGTTTCATCAATTAAAATAGGCGGTGTGCAGGACTGACATATTGTAGGTTCCTCGTTATAGAAAAAGCAAGGTTGGATGTTAAAATACAACAATTGTTTTTAAGCTGGGCTCATTATGTACTTTGACAAATACGCAGTCTACTTCAAGCGCATAGAATCTGCTTCCAACAAAATATTCATATATGTACCAGCATCCAAAAGATCGCAATATATATTAAGATTTCCGATTGATGCTTTGTAACTAAAAGGTTGTGACTGAGAATAGAATTAGCTGATGTTAAAATACACGTTAATGAAAAAAGGTTACGCAAGATTAGCGCAGACTGTTAGAAGACAGCTTCTACTATGACCAGGATTCAAGAATCTTGACCTACGCGAAGTTGTGAAGGAGACAACTACGTTATAAATGTGTTGGAAATGCAAGGGATGAAATTATTCAATATACCTAATTATTAAAAAGGTGCTCATAATCTCAAATTCAGATAAATTTCTTGCGAGAAAGGCAACATGGATATTGAAGAGATGGATATTATTTTAGATAAAAATTCGACCTACAAGTCATATAGTACGCAACAAACATATAATTTAAAAAAAGATTGCTTGAATTCCGGGATTAAGTACAATCATACATTATTGAGAAAATTATATCTTTAAACGCACCAAAACTGGTACAAATCTCCAAGGGAATTATTTATTTGAGTTCATTTTTTACTAACAGTTTTCAGTCTTATCCAAAACCCCTTCTTTCAAAATATGACCACAGATTATTATACTGAATAAGATTTGCAATAACACCGTAGAAATACACAAAATATTGCAATGATTTACAGAAGTGCAAAAAACCGATGGTACGGATAGAATAGAGACCACCGGTGCGCAAAGGCGACCAATCATTATTTTACTCACATGGAAACGAACGACCGGTGCGAAAATGGGTGGATAACGAATTTAAAAATCGTTAACGACGTGCTTTTGCGTGTGTAGTATTAAGCCCACGGGTGGGCTTGGTCTAATACATGGCACAAATTTCCCAAATGGAGCAGTACGTGCCTCTGGAGCCGACCTACTGAATACATGAATTGGGTCATGTAGATGTAATATGAATTTCCTAGGGGTGCTATGAGGCTTTTTGAGTACCGTAGACTGTGTTCTGGGATCATTCTCCGTGTATAATATTTGGTTTAGAATGTTGAATTTGCGACACATATTTCGGAGTACTTTGGAGGCCTTAGAATAGCTCTAGGATGAGAACTTCAACAGACTATGATGGGTAGTAATACATTGTAGCGTACATTCATCACAACAATTCCTCTTGACTATAGAAAAGACTTTAATATAAAATGTTTTAAAACAGAGAAAATATTGCATTTCTACCAAAAGAAGATCGTCCCAGGTGTTAACGGGTTAATAGAGAATAGATAAAAGTCAACTTTACCTGTTAGTGCTAAAAGATTACAAAAATAATTGAGAATATGCCTAGAAGCGATGATAGAAGCTGAAGTTCGGCATGGTTGTTCCGCCCTGTTTACATGTTCGTCTAGATTAGATGTAGTATAATCGAGAAATTGCGGTGAGCGTAAGTAAGAGTTCAGATGGTACTTTCGCCCCCAAGGTATACTGAAACTGCGCAAATGAAACGCGTCCAGGGTGTTGCTATATAACAAACCCAATACTTTAATTGGATGCTAAGGATAGCATTTTTTCGCTGGGATTGCAACTTAAGAAGCAGCTTGACACAGTCTTAAAATTACGAATCGAAATGAATTCTCTCCCGGATGTCAAAGACGATTAACAATCGTGCTATACATTATCGGAAATTACTTTTTACTAGAAAAAAAAACTAGGAAATAACCTTTTGCTTTGGGCAAAAAATGCCGCCGATCGATTGAGAAAAACTTCAATCTAACCAATTTGAATAGCTTTGAGCGCCAAACCGAGAGCAGCAAAGAGGCATTCGTGAAAGCCGCAACAACCGCAACCTCAATTTAGCCATTAATCAAAACTTGTGGTATTGTATCTGCCCAGTGAGCACTGAGCACAGCTCATTAATGCTAAATTATGACGAACATTTGTCACTAATTTATTTAAACGTGTGAGAAATTGACGTGAAATTTAAAATTAATGACTTTTCCTCGCATTGGCTTTCGATGGATTGTTACGCTATGCCGATGCCGCCGTCAATTCATCTCAATTAACCAATCGATTTTCGGGACTCACCGAAATTCTGCTGCTCTAAACAAACAATGGAAATCAACACGATCGTCGTCGTGCACAGTAGCGCGCGCGGTCGGTGTTGCGGCTGTGATTATTATAAATTATCTTTCTTCTTTGAGATTTTCACTCGAAAACAACAATTCTCCGGCCTTAACGTGTGAGAATGGTAAGAAAGCGCCACCGTTCGTTCGTTGAGGAGAAAAGAGGCTCGCCATACGCTGAAGAGGCATGGGACACATACTCAGCTGTTTTCTCCGCGCCTTTCTTACGCGGCCGTCGTCGTGGCACTATTTCCTACCCGCCCTCTCGAGAGATTTTCGAGAATGGAAAATATCTTAATGTCTTTATAGCTTCGTTGTGGGCTTGCTGGCCTGGCCTCTGGACTGGCTGTGGAGGATGGTAACGCCTGAATCGATAGAGTAGAAGATAGTCGTCGCTTCCCTGTGTGAACTGAAGCCTATGTACGCGACGGTATGGGCTTTTTGTCGCTGTAGGCTCTCAGATGTTGGTAGGGTGGGTAAAGTTTTTAGTGATGTGGTAGCGGTTGGCGGTAGTGTAGAACATATCGGCTTTTCGGAGCTACTTTAATTTAACCGCCTTTGCCACCGCGCACGGGTTTCATGCTGGAGCATGCCGGTCGGTTTGAGCCGTATGCCGAAAGTCACGAAGATAATTTGTCATTTTGACACACAGAAAACGTACATAGAAGGAAATTATACTTAGGGGTGGGTGTATCGCTGAACATTATAGACCTTTATGCATAATATCGAGCTGATTAAGTAGTTAACGAAATAATTGTAGGCTAATATTTTGACTGCTTGAATTACTCTATATGTTATAAAAGAGTACAATGTAACAAAGACATAAATCTTGTATCTTGATAAACTTTAAATTACGTTTTCTCTACCACTTTGATGATATTACCAATAGTACAAAAGAAGCGCCTTATTGTAATGACGAATTTCCTCAAAGACGCCTTGACGCTGACCGGCATGATTTAATCTGTCGCTGTGCATTATAGTAGCTGGGTACTGGGAGTTAAATTTGTTTAAAAAATCATAAAAAACATCATTTGATAAAATTACTCTCGAGAGCTTGACGGAGTTTCGTGAAATTTTGATGTTTGCTGCACAACCTTTGCAGCTCCGTGATACATCTAGTCTAGTCTAGTCTAGTCCACACATACACAGCCATTCATTGAAAGAATCCTGAAAATGTTAGAATCGACAAAATCTATCATTGTTCTTGTCATTATTAATGCTTGCAGTATATCAAAGATGCATTACAAGCATTGAAGCGGCCAGGCCTGCTGTGCAGCGTTATTTTATATTACCGTAGATTTTCACATCATATCCGTAGCACGGGGACATTTCGTACCAACCGTTTCGTGAAAAGTGAGATTAAGGGGTTATATATGTTGAGGTCGAGCACAAAATAACGACTTTTTAATTCTTTTATCTTAAAGTATAAGTTCTTAAGAATGCTGTGTTAAATTTTCATAGAGATCCAAGCAATAAAAGCAAAGATATAGCGTTTTGCGCCTCGCTCCCTTACGGGCGCGTAGTGTATACTTGAAACTTTAAACGCGATTATCTCGGAAATATGTTTTCCAAAAACGTCGATGCGGTGACTACGATTGCGGAAATAGTTCTCAACTGATTTCAACCAAATTGTTTTTGAGTGTTTACTTTTCATGTGTCGTATTCTTGAACGATCAACATTTTCCAAAAAACAAATCATATCAGTGTTATGATTTTTTTTTCATACATTTTTTGCATGAAAAAAGTGATTTATTTTTGGAAACAATCCTCTCCGTTTGGAAACACATAAATAGCTAACACTCAAAAAAAAAAAAAAAAAATCTCCGCGTCGACGTTTTTGGAAAACATACTTTCCAGATAATCGCGATAAAGTTTCAAGTATGCACTTCGCTCCTGTAAGGGAGCGAGGCGCAAAACGCTATATCTTTGCTTTTACTGCTATTGGATCTCTATGAAAAGTTGACACAGCATTCTGAGGAACCCATACTTTAAGATAATTAAAATAAACAAAATCGTTTTTGTGCTCGACCTCAACCGCTTAACATACAGCTACGTTGGGAGTGACTTTGCTTAGAAAGTTAATGTCACCCCATGTTCTCTGGAATCCTGATGGGACAAAAGTATTTTCACAGTTTTCCTTGATTCTGAAGCTTAGGCTTGGACGCTTTTAAACACGATATCAAAAGTAATGCTATGCGACCCTCCCGTTATAAACATTTTCATGCAATATTTTGTTACATACATTGACCCGAGTATTAAAAATAAGAAAAATCTCTCCAAATTTACTGTAGTTGTTGTTAAAACTGTCACTCTGATATCCATCGTAGTCAGTACTCTTTAGTAACACCGGTAACAAAAGAAATGATAATAGAAGCACCTGCATGGATGACAGATTCCTCTTATTAACCGGTAAAACATTATTACTTTTTCCTTTTTCTTTTTTTTTTCTACATCGAACCAAGCATTACTAGTAGAATCTTAAATAATCCTATTTGATATCAGATTGAAACTGTTTATGATTAACCTAAATCTTCTCATATCCATCATTTAGAATCATTTCGAAAAGTAACAAACTTCTTCTCTGACGGATGGCGTAGTGCAAACAGCAATTTCACATTGAAACCGGCCAAACCGATATTATATATATGTATATAAATGTGTATGATCACTTAGTTCATGTTTCCCGAATTATGCTAAATGAGGAGCAGTTATAATTTCCAGAGTAACTCAATTAAATTGTAAATTAAATTATCAAATGATCAAATTCAATTTTTAAAATAAAATTATTTGAAATTTACGGCTACTGGAAACTTGTACCGTAGTAGTCCTGAATAATGCTGATCACTTCTTCTTGCTATAAAATCACATATAATGCTAATAATCCAAAAAAAATATTTTTGAAGCATGTACCGAAGGGGCCTTTATCAGGCTCCACTAGCGAAAGTTTGGCAAAAATTACAACCAGGGTGCAAAATGTTCACAGGCATCAGGGTGCAAAAATGATATAGTCGCTCCGCCTCTTCACACAATCATTCATTTCGTGGTCATTGAATAATAAGCCGATCGAGAAACATCATCATAATTACCTACGTTTCTGGCTGCGATTCTCACCAAAAACACTCCACAACAACCAAAAGGGACAAGCACAATTAAATGTTATCGAAACGTTAACCCTAAAAGGGATACCTTCATGGCCTCGGTTTCGTCACCTCGCTGAGTGTGTTCCATCAAAGACGAGCTCTGAAAGGCACCTGGGGTCCAATGGACCCCAGGTATACCTTTTAGGGTTAATATTGTATCAGCAGTTTAACAGTTTATAAAATGTCTACAAATATTTATTGATTTACATACAGTTGACAAACGAGTAAGTGAGTAGCTGAATATGAACATGCAGGCAAGCGAATTACAATTGTCGCCCGGTGAACTTTTGTGCGTCTGCTCGAAAATTTTGCGCACTGATTACAACACACAACATTTTTTTAAATAAAATCTGAAATCATTGGCATGAGCATCATGAAGTCTTAATCAATAATCAGATAATTAATTTATATCAAAAGTGTTTCCAATGATGCAGAGTGATAGCATCCTTAGCTTACAACTGCACGACTTACGACATAGACCCTATAATGATAAACTTCCCCCCGTCGATCAATTTCCTCCTAGATTTATCTGGAATAGTACAGATTTTTCAGAAGGTTTCGGTGTAGATTCTGTACGGTACAGAGTTTTAGGAAAAATACAGATAGAACTGTAGGAAAAACTCAATATAATAGCAATTGAACTATTGGTACAGATACAAATGTGGCGAAATGAGTACAAGGCATGCATATTGCCCCTAATACGGAAATGCAGGCGGTCTTTTATCTCGATTCGAGGTGCCCTTTAGAATTAGAAATCCTTGACGAATATTAAGCCCCTATGGCAGCAGCAATTGGCCGAGCGTTTATGGCATTAGCATCTGGCGCTGCAACAAATGAGAAGTAGCTAACCGGGCAGACGAAGTAAATAGTTATAAAAAGAAGAAAGCAAATCAAATAAAAAAAGATGTAAATATAAAAAGAATGTGTACGAGAATTATTTCAAGAATTTATTCCGGAATTCTTTCGAGGTATCTTAAAAATGAATTGATGAATTTTTGTAAGAGAACATTGCGGAATTATGAGGAATTATCTCTCGAATTACGCGAGGGGATTCCAAGCTAAATATCCAGATGAGTTTAATAAAAAAGAACTTGGGAGAGCGGACCTGGTGTGATGGTTCAACACGTGACTCTCACGCCGAGCACCTGGGATCGAATCCCACTCCCGACAAACTCGCAAAATGTGAGTTTTTCCTTCAGCGTGTAAAGTAAAGTAAAGCGTGTGTCCCGAGATGAACTACCCTAGGGCTAAAAATCTCGTTAATATAGATAAAAATGGAATTTGTAGCAAAATTCCTTGGAGAACTTATGGAAAACCTATGAAATAATTATTTAAGAAGCAAATCTGTGGAATAATTGGACAAATATGAACTATTGAAACTTTCTGTGCTAATTTTTGAAGGTATTCCTGGGAAAATTCCTAAGCTATGTGTGTTCAACGCGTTAAACAAAGTACAGCAGCGCAACTACTGAAGAATCTAGATGAATTTCTTGGCAGATAACTAAGAGAAATTTGTTAGACACATTTTTGCTCAACAACTGCTGGTGGGAATCGCTTGGTTTCCAATGTGGAACATGAAATTTGGACGTTCAAAAAATTTGCGCATATTTCCAATTATAACGTTTGAATGCCTGAAGTATTCAAGAACTTTCGCATGATACCTGCCGACGCTATTGAAAGCCATTGATCGATTCGACTCGACTCACCTCATTAAATGTTCAAACAAACACTTTTCATTGAATCGGCTTATGTTCACGAATGGTATTTCGTAGTCGGTTAACATAACATTGATCATCTCAGTGATCAATGTTTCTTTGTGTACCCTTACTTTCTAAATTCGGGTTCTATGTTGTCCAATTTCTTACAAGTTGGAATACAAGATACATTCTTGTTCATTCTGGTTTGATACGTTAATAAGGATGTTTTAGAACGAAACTAAAAATCTACCTACTTATTTTAGTTATGGTGATCTTACGCACCATTCATTATCGACAGACAGCTTATATGAATTTCTGAAATTAGGTAGTTGTTCAAAAATGAAGTAAACCGTCTCAATATTGGTCAATAGCATTTTCCATTGTATGACGTAAAACGATATTGAAACATAGAACTACGCATGCAAATTGAAATAGTTACCAATGCCAGCGCTTCAAGTGTCTGTAAAAAGTAAGGAATAATATAAAACTTTTTTTTATATCTGTATTAACGAGATTTTTAACCCTGGGCTAGTTCATCTCGGATAATTTAAAACTTAGCACGCATATAAATTTAACTAAATTTGGATACAATATGACATATACAGCTTTCTCTCAATTTTTCAACCATCAAAAGATACAACAAAAATAATTGTTACGAATGGTTGCACTCTTCGACATAACGTACAAATAATGTTTCTCTTTGTACGTTATAACGAAGTGTACGTTATATCGAAGCAGGAAAAAAACATTTTTTATGTCAGTGTTGCTGAATTCGACGTGAAATTATGATAATAATTTAACCCCAAATTATGATTTCGATAAAATTCACAAAACGAATAATGAAAAACATGAGTTTTCACGAAAAAGTAATTTCGTTTTTTATGCTTCGCAATTACGTACACTTTTTTTTTTCCTAATTGGCGCTAATTCTAAGTAACAAGGCTAATGCTGCTACAAAACATTGATTTGAGTAATTTCGTAGTTTATCTGAGGCATATTACTGGGAAAAATAAAAACGTTTCAATTTTGTACGTTATATAGATGCAAAATGTACGTTACATAAAATTCGCTATATCGAGGGTATGTTATATCGAAGAATACCTGTACTAAATGCTTACAACGTTCATAAACAAAGTTTATGCAATTCAGTATTAAAATTTCTATTTTATACTACTCATTTAAGCATTATAATGCCCTGCTTTTCCGTACTGGTTCATTATGGAACTAAAATCAGTTGAATAATGAAAAAAAAATATTGCATAAAATATTGTATCAACTTTTTGCAACTCATTACATAAATAACTATTGCGCTTCAAGTGTCTGTAGAAAAGTAAATAACACTATAAAACCAATCATATAAATATGACTCAATTTGGACACAATACATCCTTTTTTTTATACATATAGGTTTTAAACCAAGGTTCATTTGCCTCTTGTACACACAATACATATGACAAATTGCTTTCTTTATTTTTTTTATAAATCAACAAAAGGATGAATGAGAATAAATTTGTCCCAGTAATAGCTGCAGCTGTAATAACAGACAAAATAATATTACACTGTGACTTGCAACAGTATAGCTATGAGACATACAAATTTCACTACGAAGTACATATTTGCATTACTTTCGAGAAGACCGTAAGATGCAGCCCAAATGCAATCAACTTTGTACAAGACAAAATCCGTTCGAACTATTTTGGTCTTCTTGCAACTCATCTCTCGATGAAGCAAGGCAACGAAAAATTAACCCCGAGGGTGAAATTACCGATCACGCGATTGGCGATGATGCCGTCGATGATTTATTTTAATAGCATGTTCAATAAGCTGAGGAATTTTTGCAAGGAAAAATAAATAAATACGAAGCCACACCGATCGATATTGCACCGCTGCTCGGATCGGACAGTCCGCCGAACCGAAGACGGTTGAAAGAGCGCACAGTGCCTTTACACTACCATAGCTTACTCGTGTGGATATTCATATTCGATTTTGATGTAATGATAAACATAAAAAGATAAGATACACAACCAAGACAGCGTCGGTAATAACAGAAATAATAATCGGAATCGAGCGCACAGAGCGAAATACACTCCGCCCCTTTTTCTTCGACACCGAACGAATACCCGACGGCCCCGACTGGCATGGGCCGCGCGCGGTACGGTCTCAATGTATGGTGGTCTACAATTTGCACAGCTCAGATCTGGAATGCAACATTACCCCGACGGGGTGGGATTGTGGGCAACGGAACACGATATCTTGCAGCTCTTCATGTAACACAACACACGAGATGAAATCCTAATGTCATCATTTTAATATTTAATATACATATAAATGATGTACCCTTTTGCTGGTCGCTGTTGGCGGGAACTGCCGGTTCGCAGGATCAGCACTGGTCTCTTTCGATGTTCGTGCGTATGCGAGAGTGTTGTATTTCTGAAGTAGTTTGCGAGAGCAACCATCGAACATCGTGGGTATGTGTGTTTGAACGATGCACTATTAAATTTATTGATTTTTCACTCTCCGGTTTCTTCTTCCACGAGTGCCCAGATCTGAAGCTCTTCGGTACAGCAAAAGCCTTCGCGAAAACTCCGGGCACCGACAGGGTTCCATGACACCTATTGGCCTACCCCTCCCACGTGCTGTAGACCCACAGAATGACGAATGAATCATAATCAGCGGAGAGTTCGAGGTTTTGCTGTAACGAAAACAACGACAAAAAACTATCTCTCAGCCTCTCAGCTTTGCCGCGAAGGTAGTGTACAAATGCAGAAACCGAAAGACCACTGAATCTAAAGTTTTCGTTGCGATCAAATTTAATTCCAGTTTGCGGCGATTCGTCTGGTGGTGTGAGTTGCGACAATACCTTCAAACATACTTATGCTTGAACCAACACAGATAAACGGCAAGTGGGCGTGTCTTTCCCCTTAAATGCACACAGTGCAGTTGGTGATTACACACATATCAGCCCGGATTGTCTTACTGCATGTTTGATTGAGGGGAATTGTATGCTAGTATGCAGAGGGGAAATCGTATATCGAAATGTGATCGTCTCGGTTGTATTGGAATTTGGTCTTATATGAATTTATAAATATGCATACACAAACACTGGAAACATGAAGAAGGTGGTCTCTTTGAATTATGATTTGTTTATTAATTTTCTTTTATTACACATTCTCTTCCGACGGTGCAAAGGCTAGCAGAACAACGACGCTGGTTGGTTCCCGGAACGATGGCTCTCTTACAGCAGGTACAGTGGGCAGTCAGCCTGATGAGATTGAGGCTGAGCGGTGGGTAGCCCAAGGCAGTCCGGACGGAGTTGCATAAGAGAGAACCCGTTTTGCCAGGAACTGATGTACCTTGCCAGCGGGCTTTCTTCTGAACCTTAGCTGCGGCGGGATACGATGCATGCGTAGTACGACAGATTTACTAAATTCAATTCGTTCTTGGAAAAACGAAAACGATGAATTTGAAGAATCAACTGTTTCAAAAACAAATCAATCTGGTCGTAGTTCATTGAAGAAATTAGTAATCTCTTTTCATTCCATTGAACAATTGTTTTCTTCTGTTATACTTATTTGGAAAATAATAGAGAATACTAAATATTCCTTCGATTTAAGTATGACTCTGAGTGTTTAAATAACATATAACACAAATTTACATAATCAGGTAAACTAAATAACACTAAATTTACAAGACGTGTAAATCTCATTATGTTTATCTGTGTAAGTTTGCTTTTAGCATATTTCTCCTAAATACTAATTCATAGTTGTGACTCAGTTTATGAAACACAATAACATAAACTAGAACATTCTGAAATGCAATGATCTCTAGCTCTAATGGTACAAACTACTCAAATGGAGGAGAACGTGTCTCTGAAGCCACCTACTGATGCATGATATTGATATCAGACAGATAACACACTCTTCTTCTGTGTAGGCAAAAATAAAAATTGCAGTTTATTTGAGGTTTGTATAACTACATTAATCTCCTGTCCTCATTTTAGAAATCATGAGCTTACAACACTTTTTAGAGTTAATAAATAAATATCTGTAAGTAAAATTGTAAAATTGTAAGCGTTTATGGAAAAGATAGTACAAATAATTTTACAATTAACTATGTTTACTCCGCCATTCAAACATCCTATAATTCCAATCATCATGGAAATCGACAATACATCAGTGTTGACATCTACTTTGTTATTAAAGTTTAGGCTAAAAGGATCATTATTATTATTCGTATTGTGTAGGATGGATTGCAGAAAGGTTTCTCAGATCAAGCCTTTTTTGATTCCAGTTTCGGAATAACTGTAAAATTGTTGCCGTTTGCGCATTGCGATCGAAATGTTCAAGCATTTTGAATTGAAAACAAAAATTATTTTACATTTTCTTCATAACGGATTCATACTTTTGTGAAAATATGAAACCGATAATGGATTTCCTGAAAAGAAAAGATAACACATCGGATTGGATATTGTGGTCTAACCCACTACCGTACACTACGACACTTGTTCAGTAGTTCTAATATGACGATCAAAATAACTATGAAGCTGTAAAGCAAGCATTACATTTAGATATTTAACTGAGGTTAATGTCAAGTCACAGGCAAGCAGACGTCACACTCTGATAATTCCCATCGTACACCAATTTAACGGTATATTTAAAAAATTGATGGTTGGCCAGCTAGCCTTCCGTGGCGCTCGCATCGTTTTTGTTCGAGTTTGAAGTTTGCCCACTACCGCCACCTATTTGATGATGGCAAAAGGTTATTGAGACCATAACTAATAGGACACAATCGGTGAAGTACTAGAATTAAAGTAATGAGCTTAATTTTTGTATAATGAGAAGGTCAACTCTCCGTTTCAGCAATGAAATGGTTGAAAAAGCGTGGGTGTTATGATTCCTTACCTAATTTAATGCTGTTTGAGCAAAACTTTGGGTAACAGTGTTGTTGTTTTCTCCATTTCTTGCAATTTAAACATACCTTTCTTAGGTGTACACAACTAATATTCATTTTCCATCCCTCAGCTGTTGCAATGACATTGTCAGGACAGCAGAACAGTGAGTGGCGGTGAAGAATCACTACGGTGCACACTACGGTGAACCCAGCATTCAGAAGGTTGTCAAAGCCCAAACGATACGCTTGGGCAAGTTGCAAGAATGCCGGATTGCAACCCTGAAGAAATCCGGATGGTGCAAAACGACGTGGACTACAGCGGACAAGGTAATGTAAGGCACATTAACGTGGACTCAGTGTCCATGTGAAGATGTTGAACCAAATAAATGAAAAATGAGTCCCCGAGAACCCCAATGCCTTGAATTATTCTTGTAAGGCATTGTTTGTGCCATTAAACTTTCAAAACTATCCATGAAGAGTGCTTTATGATTCATTGATAACTTTTCAATATTCCAAAGAAGCATACCAGAAAACCATAATGCAGCCATTTGGATCCATGAAAAAAAGTCGAATGGTCCCTTCTTCTCGTAAAATTTAGCATTATAAAATTTCAGAATTCCAGGAAATGACTGAAACGATCCGTAGAATTATTCATTCAACATCGATGCCTAGAAAAATAGTCAATGATCCATAACAAAGAGGAAACGATCTATAGAAAATATGAAAAGGATCCATACCAAAGGTCTAAAGAAATTACGGATAATTCATAAATAGGGAATATGATACATAAAAGTATAGGGTAGCGAACCACTTGGGCAGCGGCCGCTAATTTGGGCACTCTTCGCTATAACTCAGTCAATTCCAAATCAATTGACTTGAAATTTTGTACACGACCAGATACTATACGTATCCTATCGCGTTCCAAAAATTGTGTCAATTAGTTCAAAATTGGCTGAGTTATAGCAGAAAAGTGTCCAAAACAGGACCCCTGCCGAGATGGTTCCACTTCCCTATCGTCATAAAATTACGCAGAAATCGTTCATGATTTCAAAGGATTCAAAATGTATGGATCATTCCCCAAATTTTTTGATCATTTCAGACATTTTACCATTTCACTGGTCGACAGTGGATCACGCTCTTTGATCATTTCTTCCATATCCGATGAGTTTTGAACCGCTGATTCCGAATCTGACTTCGGATTTCATAGAAAATAAACTATTGTCTCAATTTTTTTTTGCTGCTCATCTCAAATTATATTCATATTCAATAGAATTTGATCCATTGAATCGTTATCTCACCTAAGAATTTCTTTAACACGTAAATTTAAAAAAAATGGATTTAATTCACAAAATTACATATTTTCATGGCAAATAAAACCAATAATATTATACATATTACATTTTTATCCACAAATTTGGAAACTAACCTATATATTTCTGTAATACGTACAGTACAATTTCTGAGAAAGGTGGGGTTTTATTCACAAAATTTCATAATTTTTCACAAAATAAAAAAATGTTCTTGTAATTTAAAGTTTTTAAATTGCCCATCATTTTATTATTATTAGCTTTATTTACGAGGCTCTCAGACCTAGGCTGGTTCGCCTCGGTAAACTGCCCAGCATAACCAATATTCATAATTAACCCGGAAACGGTCGCGTCATGTACTAAGTACACGCATCATGAGGAAAGCTCACTTGTAGTGCACAGTGTGTGCGTGGTGTCGCTTAGGGTGGTTGAAGATGCGACTGCTCGAGGGTTAATAGATTTTCATCCACGAATTCGTAATCTGACATAAGTAACACGTAAAATTTTTGAGAAAAATGGAGTTTTATTCACAAACTATATTTTCATCCACTGATTTGGAAATTGAACAAGGAATTTCTGTAACACGTTCAATTTTTGAGAAAAATGGGGTTTTATTCACAAAATTTTATATTTTGATAGAAAATAAAATATCATCCTTGTAATGTTTTAATTTTTTATCTGCTCATCATAACCAACATTTATATTCAAAAGATTTTGATCCACTGATTCATAATCTGACCTAAACATTTCTGTAACCCGTAAAATTAAAAAAAAGGGGTTTATTGGCAAAACTTTAAATTTTCAAGAAAATAAATTATTGTCTTTTTTATTTTTTTTTATCTGCTCATCATAGCCACAAAATACAACAGTGCAATCGAACGAGGGTTTAATAAAAATATAGGTTAAGATTAACAGAAAAAAATATAAAGAGAATAGTTTATTTTCCATGAAAATATGAAATTTTGTGAATAAAACCCTATTTTTCTAAAAAAACTGTATGTGTTACAAGAGTTCTGAAGTCAGATTCGGATTCAGCGGGTCAAATTCCACTAGCAATGGAACAAATGGTCAAGGTACGTGAAAAAAGTTTCAATTCTGTCGACTAGTATAATATTATATACAGGGTGTTAGGTTCCTGAGTGCAAACTTTTTAAAGGGTGATAGAAACCAATCGATTCAAAGATGCCATTTGGTAGAAAATTCAATAATCTTTCGAATAAGGGTGAAAAAACTTCGATAAGTTTGACCATTTTCAAGTTATAGCCAGTTAAGGCAATAAGAGTCAAAAACATGGGAACTTCAATAACTACGTAACGGTAGAACAAATCCCCCCCCCCCCCTTTATGGTCCTCTACTCCACACTCTTTAAAAAGTTTGCACTCGGGAACCTAACACCCTGTATATAATATTTTATTCCAAAATTTAATAGATCATTTTCTAAATTTTATGGATTGTACTCTTATTTTTTAAGGACCGTTTTTTACATTTTATGGCTCGTTTTTTACACTTTGTTGGATCGTTTTCCCATTTTCTATGGATTATTTTCGATTTTTTTTATCGTTTCATGCAGCAGTTTATGAAATTTTGGAAATTTATTTTGCTAAATTTTTCGAAAAGAAGGGATCATTTGACATTTTTCCATTATTCCAAATGACTGCATAATGGATTTCTTATTATCTTCTATGGGATATTGAAAAGCTATAAATGGATCATTGTTTATCATTAATCATTCGTTGCTTTTTACACGCAAAAGAATATAATCCTATTCTTGTAATCTCCACGTCAATTTAGACGTAAATAAAATTTCTCATTGATTTCCGAGCTGCTCTGTGATACTGGTTTCATGGTGGTATGTAGTCACTGGATGATGAACGATTACGTAACATTTCCTAGTGCGGAGGAATTTCTTACTCTCATATGAGTTGACTTGGTTCTGATATTCATATTCATTTGTTTGCCCTTGAATATCCAGCAATAACATTCTAAAGTTTTCTGAGATTCTAAAAGGTTTTGAGATTCGTTTTGGAAATGTGATGCAGTATTATTTACATTTTTTTTCTGAAGTTGTATCTATTGCAAATTTATAGAATAAGATTAATCTGAAAATCGAAAGTGAAAGAGTAGTGTTTTTCAAATGATTAATAGAAATTAATTTGAAATTGGCCGCGTTTTGCATTTAAATTAAAGCGACTGTGATGTAATTTGAAAATAATTTTTTTATGCGAGTTAGGTTATCTGGGAATGGGAGAATTTCATGAATTTAAAATTATATTTAGGAACAAATTCCTTTAAGTGCAAGACATTCAGAATTGTCAAGGAGTCAACGCAACTATTTTCTACCGATATCAGCATCGTTGTTTGTTCACTGCTTTGAAATATTATTCAATTTCATTAAATTGAATTTGAATGCTTCTTTGCGTTTTAGAAGAAAATAAAAAGTCAACTGCGTCCGGGTGGAAAGTGGTCCGATACCGTTTAATGCAGTGGTGCTCAGGCTGGAGGATACCGCGGGCCAAATTTGCAATTCGGGATCAACCTGCGGGCCGCATGAAACATCGATGCACAAAAATAACAAAAAGAACAATTCTTAAGCATATTTATTAAAAATCTGAACTGTTCAGAACTTGTGTAAGGGTCAAACTTTATAATATATTGCCCTTCGTGGAGTTCAATTTAGATTCATAAGTTTGGTTGAGAAAAACGTTTGAGCTTCAAATTGAAATTCAAACAAACAATTTAAAAGTTGCCCCTAGAATTGCCTTGAAGCCACTTCAAGAATTTGTCAAGCAGCTTTCACAAGAATTTCTTTTGAATCGTTCCAAAAAGGTTTGCAGGATTTTCTCCTGAATTTCTTGTGGAGTTGCTCCAGAAGGTTTTCGAGAAATTTCTTAAAGTTTCTTTTAGTTTTTCTACAATTCTCTTGGAACACCTCCAAGAACTTCTCTCAGATTTGCCTTTGGAACTGCCCTGCCTTACTTCAGGAATTCCTCATTAATCGTTTCCAAGAATTTCTCCTAAAATAGCTTCCGGATTTTAAATTAATTCCGTTTCCGGAAATTTCTTCAACATTATCTTCTAAAGTTGCTGCATAAGTTGCTTCAAATTTATTGTTCAAATTTTCCTCAGACGTTCTAGGCATCGTTTGTGTCTTGATGCAGTTGGCCCTGGAATCTTGTTTGTAGTTACTCCTGAAAATTCTCTTTTTGTTGCTCGAGGAATTTATTCTAAAGTTGTTTAAGAAATTTCTGTTACAGTGGCACCAGAACATTTTTCTAGGAGATGCTCCTATAATATAATCAACACTTTGAAAATTGATCAGCATTTTTTTTTTGTTTAATTCCTAATAAATTTAACGAGTTATTTCAAATAATCGTTCAAAAATTTCGATTCGTCCTCAAGCACTCCGCGGGCCGCATCTTAAGGCTTGGAGGGCCGCATGCGGCCCGCGGGCCGCAGGATGAGCACCACTGGTTTAATGTTTTGTAGTTCATCGAGATTGGCATAAAAAGTAATTCATATGTAGAGTGGAATTTCAAGCACTTACATAGCATGATTTCGATATCTCTCAGTGCTGATGTTACAGGTCTCAAAAACATTTCAAATTCATGGTCAGTAAACGTTTAACACAAATAAACTCATAGCATCCCCTCGTAGAGACCACGATCGTTCGTTTGTGTGTTCCATCCACCATTCACACTTGTTCATTGAAACATATGAGGTGAGAATCCGGATTTGAATCAAGAATGTAAGGAGAGCACCCGCACTGTGCGCGTAAAACATTTACAATTTGAATTTTTATTATGCGCGAAAATTGACTAAATTCAACATGTTTTTGGTAACGAGCTGTTATAAATATTGATTCGTGAGCGAGATATTCACTCCAACATGCGGGAGGCTAAAGTAGGCCCGAGGGGCCAATAAAATTAATTTGTATGAAAAATTTGTATTCATTGCCGGTGCGACGGAATTGTGATACGCGAGCGGTAAAATAAACAAATAAAAATCAGTAGTCAAAAATGAAATTGACTGAAAGTTTAGCGATTTTAGAAAAATTTAGGCGTAGAAGAAAATAGTGCAATTTTTCTGCCACTTTATTACCTTAATTTAACGATCGGTCCAAATTGTTGCTTACACGCCTGCTGATGGGAGAGCAGCGCAGGAAGGAGACCCGAAAATAATTTTGATGGCATGGAACGAAATCGGAATATTGAAATCATTTTTCAACCGTTTCTCATCCACATCCTACGGCGCGACTTGCCTTCGACGCCACCACCATAGTAGAGAGGTGCTGCTGTGCTGTCGATCGCTGTTGTTGGTTAACAAGGCCTATCATCGACGTGGTCATGAGAATTTGCGCACTTTTTTTCGATTCCGGGCCTTTCTACCACGTTGACGACAGTGACCACAACGATAGACCGTCGGTAGGTAAGTAACCACATCGGTTTGGTTGCGCAGTTCACACCATTACCGAGTTGGTTCAGTGGCGATGACAGCGTCTGGTCGTTTCTTAAATGAATTCTGTGGAGCGTAACGGCCATTATTTTATTGACGATTTTCGAAAATCTTGATTGGACTGTCATAATGACGAACGACGTGAACGAAGAAAGAACACCAAGTAAGGCGTGAAGAGCAAGTTGTTTGACGCTTATGGCTTTGAATAATATTTTGTCATTTTTACAATTTAGGGGAATTGATTCAATTCAGACTTAGAAAATATATGTTCAATTATATTATTCACGTTCAGCAAGCCTGTCTGGATTATATTGATCCATTTTACTAGGGTGATTTGTGTTTGTTCTTGCTAGTATGAAATATCATTATAGTTGTTTAAATTGTAACGTTTTAACTAGGTTTAGTTTTCATTGACGTTATTCTATCATCAAGATTTCAACTTCTTTTGAAGGATTGTTTTTCTCAACTTTCCATACATCACTATGTTGCGATGTTGAAAACGCTGACTATTCAGATGTTTTTAAAGCATACATGCAGAAATACATTTCTCCAAGTTGACTAATTTCCTTTTGTTCGACCAAATGTCATAGATTCATTATTATGGGAAACAATGATTTGCATTAAATTTTCCGTATTTAATATTTTTTTCAATATTCTGGATCTAAATTAAGCCTGGATATTCCTGGGAAACTCTATCGGGTATCAGGTATCAGGTATCAGTAGGTCGGCTCCAGAGGCACGTTCTCCTCCATTTGGGAAATTTGTGCCATCGCCAAGAACACGAGCCTATTCATCATTTATCTGAGGGAGAAGGGAAGGAAAAAGGATAGGATATGGGAAAGGACAGGTAAGGAAATAGGATCGTCATACACGCAAAAGCGTACCAAAACGGGTTGACATAGCGTCCTGAAAAGGACACTGCTATAACGCATAAACGTATCACAATGGGTTCAATCAGCACGCTGAGAAGGGCACTGTGATAACGCATAAAGCGTAAAGAGGGCCTAAGGCTCTTTACCACAGTGGGTCAAGAACAACAGAACGTCCTGAAGATTCAGGTTTCTAAAGTAAGTTTCATCTCATAAGTGTTGTCCGAGTACTCGGAAACGCAGTTGCGCAAAAACTGGACAGTTACATATCAAATGATGCGAAATTCCATAATCGGATTCACAGCTATCACAGGCAAATGAATCAGCTTGCTGAATATTCGCCATGTGTTAGCTGAGTCGGCAGTGGCCAGTCAATGCTTTGACCAGAATGCTGCAATTCTGCTTTGACAGATTTGTTAAATACTTTGCCAGCTAGAGATGGCTCAGTACAATACAATTTTGTTTGACGACATGACTCCAAACTATTCCAGTATTGTTTGTGCTGAGTGGCAGCCCAGGTGTCAATCTGAAGCTTCACCCAACACTTGGATACCGGAATAGCTGGCTCAGGGCCAATGAAGTCATGTGATACTCCAGTGCGAGCTAACTCATCAGCCAATTCATTTCCAGCTATGGAAGAATACCCATACAAGGTGAACAGCGTTTGCTGAATTCAGCTCCTCGATTTGAGTTCGACAAGCGATCATTACTTTCAACCTAGAGTTGGCCGAAGCGATTGCTTTAACAGCAGCCTAGCTATCTGAACAGAAGTAGGTATATTACTTTGCCCATTACGTGCTGCTGAAGTGCTGATTGCACTCCGCACAAAAGAGCAAAGATTTCGGCCTGAAAAACGGTGCAGTGTCTACCAAGTGAGTAAGACTGATACAGCCTTAGCTCACGAGAATAAACACCAGCGCCTGCTCGACCTTCGAGAAGGGAGCCATCAGTGTAACATACGATGCCGTTTGAAATACTTCTCTTCAGATAACCAGATGTCCACTCTTTCCGGGAAGAGAATTTCGTGGAAATTGTCTTATATGGAAAATTACACGCAATTGTAATATCACTTGCAGCAAGGACAATTTTGTCCCAATTCACCAAAAGTGGAAGCAACGAGGTGTGTGTTGAACTGCGGTTCACAGGAGTTTCCTCTAGTAAACCGAGTACCCATAGACGGTAAGTGCAAGAAAGTGCTTCTTGTTTGAGATGAATGTATAGTGGGGCAACGACAAAGAGAACTTCGAGCGGTGGAGCGGGCCTGGTGTGATGGTTAAAGCACGTGATTATCACGCCGAGGACCTGGGATCGAATCCCACTCCTCACAGAAAAAAATATGTAATTAAAATTTCACGAGAAATCATGCACATATAGGGAATGCTAGAGTTATTGCACTTTTACATGAGATATAATGTAAAATTACATTACCATCGTGTAAATTTCCGCCAACAATCACGTAAACCATCATGGACTCCAACCGGTTACGCGACTATTAGACTATTACATGAATATTTTTTTCTGTGCTGATATACTTACAAAATGTGAGTTCTTCCTTCGGAAGGGAGGTAAAGGCGTGGGTCCCGAGATGAACTAGCATTGGGCTAAAAATCTCGTAAATACAGATAAAAAAAACTTCGAGCGCTGCCGTAGGGGTTGAAGAGAACGCTCCAGACATCGCCATTAAGCACATCCTTTGGAAATGGCCTAATTTTGATTGGACCGTTCCGATTTCGCCCTTTTGCCACCACACAAGACATCCATAGACCAATATTGGACGAACAACTGTTGCGTAAATCCATTTGATATACTTGGGTTTTGGACCCCAAGTAGTACCAAAGGTTCGCCGGCATTGCCCGAAGGCCATACAACCTTTCTTGATTCTGAACGCAACATGAGGTGTCCAGGAAAGCTTGGAATCGAGAATGACTTCAACGTACTTTACCTGTACAGTCACATTGATTTCAAAATCAAAGAGACGTAGAGGTCGAATACCATTACGGTTTCACTTTTCCGTGAAAAGAACAATAGATATTCGCATTAACCGAAAGGTCATATTGACGACACCAACCCTCAACTACCTGAAGAACGTTTTGCATCAGGTCGGAAAGGGTGCTGATGCACATACCAACTAGCAATGTTAGATAGTCGTCGGCAAAACCATAAGTAGGAAAACCGCTATTATTGAGTTGCCTCAATAGCGTATCTGCTACGAGATTCCACAAAAGCGGTGATAAGACTCCCCCTTGGGGGTATCCACAAACACTCAATTTCCCAATCGCCGCTTGACGCAATGCCGCGGAGAGCTGTTGCTTTTTAAGCATTTGGTGAATCCAATTGGAAATCATTGGAGATATACCATGACTCCGTGCGGCTTCCAATATGGCATCGAAAAACACGTTGTCAAAGGCACCCTCGATATCTAAGAAAACACTCAAGCAGGATTGCTTTTGAGCGAATGCCTTCTCGATATCGTAAACAACTTTGTGTAAAAGAGTCTAGGTGGACTTTCCAGATTGGTCAGCATGTTGGTTCACATGAAGAGGCCAAATGAATATCACGGATGTCAATTTCTTGATTTTGCTTTGGCTGACCAAGCCATGTGGGAAATTACACTATTAAAAATGCTTTGACATCCATGTGCACAACAGAACATGTGCTCGATGAACAAACTGAGATTTGAAATTATGAAAAGAAATCCACGTACTCTGGTGAGACTCGAACTCACGACTCCCAATTCGCTTCTATTCCTTCACGCTACGGAGTCAACAGTGTAATTTCCCACATGACTTGGTCAGCCGAAGCAAAATCAAGAAATTGACATTTGTAAGGTGCTACGGTCACCCTTACCGTATTCGGTCGGCCGAGGACCGACCCGTCGAGAGTCCGACTGCACACTAATTGCCATACCAATAAGTGATTGGGAGGCAGTGCCCGAAGCTCTCGACAATTAAAAATAACTTCCTCTCCCGCTTTGACATACATGTGCACAACATACAATGTGTTTGATGTTCACAGCGGGGCAGCACGAACGTCAACCACGAATAGATGTGCCGTAGTCCACAGGAATTTGACATGTTTGGGAAATTGACACTTCTGGGCACTCTGGCAGATTTGGGATGTGCACGACATTTGCGAATTAGTCATTACCATACGTTGTTACTTAAGTAAAACGTGTAAAACTAGCAAAAGGTTATCAAAATTTTAGCGTACAATCGTTCGAAATTACACGATAACTCAAAAATAGCTAATAAATCAGTGAGAAATTGTGTAATGCATAAATTTTCAGCACAAACAATTTTGAACGTGTTTTTGTTGTAAGCTACGGGGATTTTTCCTTTTGCTGGCCCCCTGGATGTTCATCTAATCCCATCCGAAGAAGGTTTGGATTGTGAAAAGAAGATAACCATGTATGTGCGACTGTGGAATCGAGTTCAGTTCTAGGCCTGCTGGTGACGGAGATAGTCGAGTGGCTCCGTAGCTTGAAGGAATAGAAGCGCCCGTCTAGCGAATTGGGAGTCGTGAGTTCGAGTCTCACCGGAGTACGTGGATTTCTTTTCATAATTTCACATCTCAATTTGTTCATCGAGCACATGTTCTGTTGTGCACATGGATGTCAAAGCATTTTCAACAGTGTAATCACGGATGTGTTGATCCACAATGCGTTCTGAGCAGAAGAAAAAGAAGAAAAGAGGTCAAACTGATAGGTTTGAAGCTCTTTGCTTCTTCATACGACGCAGGACCCACTTTCGGAATAAACTTCACAGTAATATTCCGCCAAGATTTGGAAATATACCCTTTAGCAAAACTGCAAATAAGTAGTTGTTTCAAAACATGTTTGGAATGATCAAACCCCTTCTGAAGCAAAATAGGATAAATCCCATCTGCCCCACGAGATTTCAAAAGAGCAAAGCTATTAAGTGCCCACTCAATCGATTCTATAGTTATGATACTCCGAGCCGAAGCTAATGAATTATAACTACAAGAAAACACATCAGGTTGATCCGAAGTTGTAATATCCACACATCCGGGGAAGTGTGTACCGAATAAATATTCCAAAACTTCCTCATCAGAGGAAGTGAAATCACCATTTGGCAAACGAAGTTCGTTCACCTGAAAACCCTTAGATTTTGCAAGGATTTTGTTCAACCGACTGGCTTCACTCAGACTGGAAACATTTGTACAAAGGTTTTTCCAGCCGGATCGTTCAGTAGACCGAAGAGCTTTCTGGTAGGCCTTGCGAGCCGACCTGAAAGCCTCCGATCCAGCAGAACGTCGTCTGTTCCAACTTTTTCTACATTGTTTCCTGAGCTTCGCCAGATCAGAGATCCACCAATGGGTTCCTCTTGTGGTTTTCACAGACCGCAGAAGGCAAGCTTCTTCAAAAGCTTCCATGATAAAGGCCGTTGTAGTATCAACGGCATCATCTAAATCACTTGGAGTATCAATTGATGGTGAGTATTCATGAAATTTGGCTGCAATTGAATCGGTAAAGAGATCCTAAGGAGTGTATCGGAAAGTAGTTGAAAATGTTCAGGATGCTCTATCTCGAAGCTGGGTTGGTCTTTTCATTTCGATTCTTCTATGAAATCTTCACAATATAGTTAAATTAAGAACAGCTTGGAAAAATTTGGAAAATGTTTAGCATTATTGAAAATATGGTTAAATGAATACACCTCATAAAATAAAAATCTGCACAAAATGCAATTTTGTTAAGATTTTTCAACATTTCAAAAATCTGTAGCGAATAAAATTTGTACGATAAAAAATCTGGAAAATATTGATGCTTGTTAACAGTTATGTGCACATAACATATCATTCAACACCGACTTTCAATATTCATATTTTCGATAGAAAAATCTCCTATATCTACAAAAAGGTTCACTCCAAAAAACGTCTATTTTTTGGTCAAACTTTGAAGTTCTGCTTTTGATATCCTAAAAGGTTATAAAATTCTATTCTTTGCTCTAACTTACTAGTCCATAAATTGAAAAATATACCCTGTTTAAAAAAATGCGAATTTTTCATTTTATGTATTTTTTATTTGCGTAAACATGATTTGGAGGAGCATAGAAAAAAGGGGTTCCTCAAAAATGGCCTTTTTTCATTTTTAAGAATTGCACTTAAATGCAGTGGAGATTTTTCTTGAAAAAAATAATTTGCCTATATCATGAGGATGCTGGAGCTTATTATATTTGCACAAAAAAGTTACCAATTTTCGAACATTATCGAACTTTTTTCGAATTTTCAATTTTTTAGAGGGTGTGCAGAAATTTATAAACATGCGTTCAGTAATCTAGGTTAAAAACCCAGTTGAAAGAACATTTTTAGAAAATCATAAACGCCATTTCTTTTTTCAAGGGTTTATACAGTACATCCAAAAATAAAATTACTTAAGAGTTGTATTAAACTATTTTTGAGGCTATTAAAAACATTTTCAACTACTTTACGATACACTCCTTAGTTGGTTGACCGGGGGTTCCTGAAACGCAAAGTTTGCGAAATAACATTCACACGTTGAAACAAGATGTAGCGATGGTCAGATAAAAATTCTTCATCTGACATATGCCAATTGATCAACTCGTGACTAATTCTGCTAGAACCTAACACTTCCTCTCTAGAAGATACCATGAAGGTTGGGCGGTTGCCTATGTTAAGTAATCCAAGATCTGTACTACTTAAGATTTCCATCAAACTGGATCCTCTCAAATTGATGTCTGAGCTGCCCCAGGTTATGTGGTGAGCATAAGCGTTACTACCAACAATAAGCGGAAAGCCTTTTGAAGTGCAGTATGCTTGAAAGCATCCGTAAGGTAAATCATCATAAATTTACATCTAAATTAAGCCTGGACATTCCTGGGAAACTTCTATCAGGTACAACTTTGTCAAAAACTGATTTCAAACCAAACACCCAGAAAAGAACATATATTAGATTATTAGATTATACTTAATTATTACACTTTCCAGAATTATTTCGAATAAGTGGTGTGAAATAAAAACCATCCTAATCTGTATATTTTATGTTGCGTGCCCATTCCAAAATTATCATTAATTTTCAATATTACAGCACTAATTATTTCACTACACTGACCGAGCACCTTGTTTTGACTAGAATATTGCCATTGAACCACTGACTGATTCATGCAAGGGGATCCTTTAACCGCGTGAAACCGATGATAACAAGCCGTTTTTTTTTCACTCCAAATTCCTCCATCAGCTGTGCTCTAGTGATGACAAACATACTCTTTGTACCCGCGCGTTCGGTGCACCCAGTTTGTGCGTAGGCTGTCTGTCTAATGATATCAGGGCCAACGAGTGAAACTGAAAACAGGATCGATATTTCGCCACGAGATTCGCGGAAACGCTTTTTGTGCATTTCATTGCTCCAGTTTCGATGGCAAGGGATGACGCTCGGTGGGCGTCAAAGCATCTGTCTCTAGGAAATGTTTGTGTTGAGCTTGCTGTTGAGTTGACTTGACAAACCACTGAGTGATCGAAGCATCGAAAGGAAATTTCTGCCGCATAGTATTTTCAAAGGATTTTTAAACAAGAGTTACCTTAGAATTTTCGTATTAAAAAAATCGCGTAAACATTAAATAAAAGTAAGTAACCAAACGTATCCTGGTCAACGATCCACTAATAATCCCCATAATTCCCGTCACACTTAAGAACAAACGTCTTAAAATCCCCCTTCAACAGTGCATCAGAACTTCAAACGCACAAATCTCAAGAAGCAAGCTTCACACAACAGTATATTTCATTATTCTGTTCTTGCTCACTTGTAATAAGCTTAAAATAAGAAGATCAGGTGCGCTGGTCTTCTGTGCGCTCGAAATCGTGAGTAGGTGCCAAAGTCGGCCATTGTGGCTGCCATTTTGGGATTCTAACAAGCCTGTTCTTAAGCCTGAGACGACGTAGCGTAAGATCTCTGCATATCTTTCTAAAGTGTCAAAGTAATCCATGCCTCAGTGTACTAAAAGATATGGCCACACTGAAATAAATTTTGTTGTCGTTTCCACCGAATCCATAGTACAATTAAGAACTGTACCAAAAATTTTCAACCGAATGCAAAATTCTATTAATTGTACTGAAACATTGTCAACACTACCATGCGTGTATTACTGTTGACTAAAAACATTCTTGGTTCTACTATTTGGGCATTGTAATTTCGACCATGTAGACTTGAATGTTGCGCGTCTTAGATAAACATGGTCAAAAATACAATGTCAAAATAGTTACATCAAGAATGTTTTTAGTCAATGGTACTTTACGCATGGTAATATTGACAATGTCTCAGTACAATTAACAGAATTTTGCATTTGGTTGAAAATTGTTGGTACAGATCTTAATTTTACCATGGATTCGGTGGAAACAACAACAAAATTTATTTCAGTGCAGGGCAGCTTTCGACCATTGGACTATTGTCTTGTCTTAGAATCAGTGATTAGCTCCAAATATCTGCTTTAGTAACGGACGGGAAGAAGGAAATTCTTATAACAGTGGTCTGGGACGAATTTGTGCGATTTGCTGAATGCTAATGCTAAATTTTGATGTCTCCCAACAAATGCTCAAACAAATCCTTTTAGAAAAGTAATATATGTTTTATTACACGGTTTTTCGTTCATACATGTTAACTTAGGACGTTCTCAATGCAGGGGAATTGTTTCGAAACATCCCCCTCTTCTAATCCAAAAATTTCTTGGCGACTATGAGTCAAAGTATCATGCTATGTAAAGTGGAGCTTCCGTGACTCCATTCATTCATGGATAGTCTGCTGGTAGATTTGATGAGCGCGTCCGGAAGCTCCAAGACCCGCTGGAGTCACGTTGGCTACAAAGATCGCAGAAAGGCACAGCACAAGCCCGTTTCAAGCATCGCCACATGGGAGAAGGCATGCCCCCAAAACGTCTAGCCCAGCACCGCTCGAAAACCATCAGCATTTGGGGCATTCAAAAGAAGACTTTTCCTTTGGACAACTCTTCGCTTTCGTGTGCCGCTCGCTCGCTCATATGCATGAGCTTGAGAGCGGGGCTCCGTCGGCTACAAAAAAGCAACCCGACAAGAAGAACCGATGAATAGTTATTAATATCGTCCATTTAGACACGCTTCTGTGTATTCTGTAATCGATCGCAATCTGATTAGTCATCATCGGCATCATCATCACCAACAACAACAACCACCATCATCACGGAACTTCTTCGACTCAGACACTTCTGAAGATTTTGATTGAGGGTCCGACTTAGTGAATGACTGATGGCGTTACGCCTGAATCTCAATGAAGCGAGTGCGCTGCTGTAGAGTAAGCGGTCTAACACCTATTTTGTTGTTTCTGATGGTGCTGATGTTGATACTCGTTCTGGATTGGTGCCGAGCCGGCTGTCTAGCAGGTGCGGAAAGGAAGTTGCCGGCTCTTTGAAGTGGGGTGTGTGTTCGAACGGCAGTTTTTTCTGTTGCATATCCTCTTACCGGCGCGGCGATCGGGACGGGAGGCGAAACTAATGAAAATGCTTAAACTTTTCTACATCTTCTCCTGTATGAAGCTCAGAATGCATGACTTGGACGAAATCGATGGAATTTGGAGGTCGAAATTAGCTTTATCATATTTTTAATAATATTCCGCATCGTGCGCGCTGCGAACCAGTAGCAGAGGCAACAAGTAGTTAATAGGTGTGAAATTTATTTTATAGCTTCTTGAAGTTTTCTTCCACGGGGAGTTTTGAGGTTATGCATCAATAATGGTGTCAGACATGGTGCATGATTATGACTAATTTTTCAGTTATAATAAAAACTGGATAAAGAATAATACATTTATCGTCTTTACGGTTGGATCGTGTCAAGTCATCAACCTTGTCACCTCCAAATGTTTGTTCGTGATCTAAAAACATTGTTACCCAAAACCGATTTTAGCATGTTTTGTATTTTCTTTACTATTCAAAATTTGAAGGAATATACCAATCAAATAATATATTATATATAGAGTAACGAGAGGGTTTTTGCACAAACAAACAGACGTAACATTTAGAACAAAGTAAAGTTGAAAACTTCGTCACGAGAACATAACCGATCAATGCTGTTTTGGCCGAGCATCCACTAGCAACTTTGGAAAATGTTCATGCATATTTGCTAAAAAAAAATCGTGTTAAAAGGACTATTCCAACTTCCCAAAAAATGTATGAGGGCTAACAACTATGACGATTAAAAAAATTCTAATTAGTTCTATGAGATGTGTTCAGAATAGCGATATCTCTACTTGTTCTTACTTGTCGTTCATTGAGAAAAAATAGAGTAGGTTTCACTTGGGATCTAAAAGAAAAAGTCAATATGCTGATTTTTCGGTAATTTATGTGAATAAATCAAAATAGTGATTCTAAGTATATTTTTTACCCTTTAGTATTCTAAATCACAGTATTTTTTGAAATATTTTTTTTTTCAGTAATGTGCATCATAACCTAGAACTAATTCCACATTTATCAATGGTTTTCCTATTAGAATTCTATTAGAATCCTCTATTTTCTCATCGAGACAAAACAATTGTTTTTAGCCCTCATCCAATTTTTACAAAGTTTATGCCCCTTGAGGTATCACTGAGTCTTGAGATAAGGTACCCCGGGGCAAGTGAGACCTATAGCTGGTATTTTTTTTATTATTTATTTTTAGGACTAACATTCTTCATGGAAAACATTGGTATCACACCTACGGATACTTTAAATACAAAAAAAATGTTATTGTTTTAACCATAAAGAGACCATATACGTTATTGTTGTTTATATGTAATTTTCAATTCACTAGGTGAGATTGACGTGCTCTACTACATTCGTCGTTTAAAAATAGATTTGTCATTCTACAAATACTTTTTCGGTTTCAGGATAGTATTTGGAGTTCTTGCAAATGATTTCAAGCGAAAAAGCTGTATTTTATTTTTATTTATTACCTTTAGTTAACTGTCCTTACTTGCCCCAGTGCATTTAACTATCTGGGGTAAGTGGGACCTATGAGAATAAACAAACACAATTTTATGGGTTCATCTCGCCTTGTCCAGCCTAAGATGAAATTAGCACGAAAGCCAATGAAAATTGACGTGTTAAGTAATCTACTGTTAAATTATACTTTATTACCTTTGTTTAGATGATAAAATTCTTGTTAAAAATTGTAAAACCTTGGGTAAAACGAAAAAAAAAAAACAAAAGCATGTATTTTTTATGTTTTTCTCTAGATATCTTCCATTATTTTTTCACTTTACTCTGCATAATGAATTCTTTTGAGCATTCAGGAACCGTTCATAAAAAAATAAAATAGGGAAATGACCTTTTCAAAATTCATGATTTAATAAAAACATTATTTAATGATCGTAAGATTATGTAAGATATTACTGAAAATCTCGAAACCCCAGATTTACTTTTGGCGAGATTCATCAACTATATAATATACAGACCAAGTTTCGAAATCTTTTGTCTCTTCTCACTTTACGGTGCTTTTTGTATAAAAAAAAAAAAACAATTTATTTTGCATGAGCTGCTAAAGTTGATTCAAGTTTTTTTTTCTCAGCGACTTTTTATGTGTTACGTAATTTATGCACGATACCTTAAACCTCTTCTTCTTTTAATCTCTAAACATAGTCATTCATATAAGGGATTTATGTTACCATATTTGTTGCAACTTATATTAAGCCCTTTGAACAAAAACTCTGAATAGGTCCCACTTGCTCCGTGAAATGTAGTAAATGAAGATCTGCTACACTTTTCATTATATGCATAATATATGGAATGTAAAAATTTTGAAACAGTTGTAATGCACGTTAATAAGTACAAATATACCAGCAATGTCTTTTGGGTTCATTGGAATTATTAAAAAAGATGTGTTCTGAAATTTTTGGTATGACAAAACCAAATTAACATTTTTTTAGGTCCCACTTGCCCCGGGGTACCTTACAGACATCAAATTTGGACACGATCATTTTTAGCTAAAATAATCATTTTCCAGAGTAGAACTTCTGACATTCCCAATTTTTGCAAAATAAGGAGTGGCCTAACGAACATGTTCAGACATTCTTTGATTTCGAATTTCAAATTTCCAAAATTCGAAAGCATTTAAGAAGTTTCACAAAAAAACATCAGTGTTCATGCTTTATCCATTTATTCTGAGTTAAAAAAATACTTCTTTTCAGAAACAGAAATCCCTCTTATAAGGATGTTTTTGGAAGTACGAATTAAATCTTTCTGGAATTTTTCAACCACTGAAAAAATAGTAGTTTTTTCACATGCTACGACAGAGTTTCCCATAGCTCATGTGCACATAATATGTGACACCATATTGTCTCCTAGCTCTTCGCAGTGTGCTGCGCTGCTAGGAGGGTCACGAAAATCTGGTGGGTGCGAGCAAGGCGCATAGCTTCCGGGGAGCTCGTCTCATGCGCTGCGTGAGCTATTGGTATCTAAGGTGAAAAACAACTTCTTGGCAACGAAGAACCTCGACAACTTTTTTCCGTATTCAACTCAAGTGTCTGGTTGGTCTAT
The DNA here is from genome assembly GCF_035046485.1 of Aedes albopictus. Lineage (NCBI taxonomy): Eukaryota > Metazoa > Arthropoda > Insecta > Diptera > Culicidae > Aedes > Aedes albopictus. The sequence goes on from NC_085137.1 coordinate 2,895,139, forward strand.
GCAATACGATTAGGGACCCTCAATGCAAAGGGTAAGGTTTCAATTCTCGTTCGTTAGGAAGTTTTTGTCGTGAAATATTCTAATTTAATCAGCGCATGCGACAAACTTCATGAGGCTCATATTGGAAAAAATGAGGTGCACAACTTCCAGTCTCAAAATGAACAGTGCTCCTGGGTGATCGCTTGCAATGTGGCTCCCGGAGCAAAGTCTGACAGCAAATTGAATACAAATTTTGATGTTGTGATATTGCATATTATGATAACTCAGGTTGTTGTCGTTTTAATGGTTAAAACATAAAAAATGAGAGCAGAAAAATGTTCCAGTAACACCAAGTTGAAAGCAATTCCTGCTATCAGTGATAGCAAATTTGTAACTGTTTTTGCTATCAGTGCGACAAAATGGAAAAATCGTTAATATAAGGGTTTTTCGATTGATATGAAATCCTAAATGCCAAGATAATTACACTAATGGTATATTCTTAGAGTTATTATACAAGATTGCATAGAAGTTATGAAATAAGTTAGAAGCTTATTTTTTTTGATAGTTTGAAGTGATAGCACAACGAAATCTAAGTTTAAAATCAAATTTAGTCAAGGCCAACTCATATCAAAATGTGATATCAATTTGCTGTTGAATACAAATCGAGTTTTCGATTTGCTATCATTTTGTTGTCAGACTCTGCTCGGGTCCTGTACATGGGGCTACAGCTGGTGTTGATAAACTCTGTGCAACGCCTTGCAACACCCCAATTTTTTACGAATTTCATTCGACCAAACTGTAACCGTTCGGTTCCAAAATGTACTTGATGGCTCCGTCACAATTTCCCAAATTTCTCACCCTGAATTAGACCCTGTAATAAAGGAACGCACACACTCACTGGATGCAGACCATGAGTGAGTGCGTATTCCACTTTCACGTCATACCGTGCCAATAAAATGCGCCCAAACTCGAGCAGTTTGAGCTCGGGCAAAACATACAACAGCATAAGCTAACGGAAACTAGGGAATTCCTCTTAAATGATGATTCGTTTAAATGATTCGTTTGCCGATTCTCCGTAGTTAAACTTCAGTGGGCAGGTTTCCCTTTAGTTATTGCTCCTGCGAGATAAGGCCATCCATGGCATGTGTATCGGGGTGAATGAAATACCACCAACGACCCTATAGATTCCCCCATCCCGTGAGATTCCGAGTTACAAAACGATCACTAACATGAGACATCGGATAGCCCACGAAACACCTAGCGATCCAGTTGAGAACTATCCGTTTGACGAAAAGTTTTCATCGACTGCAGCGGGAATCGAACCCACACACCGAGGCTTATGAAACGGCAAGACGACTGACGTCCCTAAACGCACGGCAACGAAGCCCAAAGCATTCTTGTCGAAGGCCTTCGATATTTGACGTTTCTGTCGATAGTTCGATATCAAGGCAGGAGCCCCATTTGAAATTTTTCACGAGTATGTAAAAAAATGTAACATAAATTATTTCCATTGGAAATAAAACCAAAAATTCTCCATGCTTCCGTTTTTCTCAAGCAGGCCCGGATTTAAGGGGGGGGGGGGCAATCGGGGCAAGTGCCCCGGGCCCCCCCGGTAAGGCCCCCCCCCCAAGAATTTCGGAATCGAATACTATTTACTTTTTTCAACGAAACCGTATAAAATGCACTTCAATAGACGTTTATATTTTGTGAATGTCTATAATTGAGCTCTTTAGTGGTGTACAGTATGACCCATAAAAAATGCGAAAGTTTTCAAAGTCATCGTTCCCCTACTTCGAACTGATTAACCTTGCATGTATCTATTGGAAAGTATAGTAGAGCCACTTATCTGATAATGGCATAGGTTCATAGACTGATTTCATGCACATACCTTTGGAAATATAACGTTGAACATATAGATGTCGAAATCGTCCACGCGCCAGAGGCCGTTTTTTAAGGATATAATTTTATTTCAATTGCTTTCAAACATATTCAATCAAATTTTATTTACAAAATAGTACTTTTATGGCTGGATAAAGTCTTCAGGAGTTCGTTGGTTCATCGGACAAGAACGAAAAAAATATTAACTTATAAAAAAAGAGACATTTTCTGAAAATTGAATTATTTAACAAATGATAATTTTTAGAAAATATTATGTTTTAAGCATGAAATTGTACTTAGTATATGTACCAATCATAAAGGTAGGTTTATATGCCTTCATCGGCAAAAAATTGTTTTGAAAAATGTTCAAACAGTGTTAAGTTTTTTATTAATTTATCTTAAATACGGTTTTTAATATGTAGCACCTTTTTTAGTTTTTTTTGTTTCTTAAACATTTGAAATTATTTTTAAAATATTTTTCAAACATTGGCGTATTAAAGAGTACATATTTCTTCATGGTTTTCACGTGTTTAAAAGTTTTAATTTTAGTTCATTTAGCTCTGAAAATTAGAGGAAAACTTGATTTTATTTAGAAATTGTTAACAATTATAAGGTATCCCATATACGTAACCAATGAATATTTTGACAAAAAATTTAGAGATCCTGTATGACAATGACCTCCTTATTGTATCCTAATCCAAAAAAAAAATTTGATTCATGAGGATTATTTTATTAAAAATCATCAAATAACTGTAACTGTAACTTTTACATCTCTAGAGAATTCAATTATTCTTGTGTTTTCACAATTCTATCAATTTCATCATAGATCATATAGTGATAACAACTGATTACATATGTAATACCTAATGCCCGTGTTATTATCCATCTGCATTGGTCTGCTGAAGACAGATGTTATAAGAAAAAGCAGGTAAGATATAGAGATTTTTGGGTATTTGGGTCAGTTTTGGAAACCTAAAGTCCAATAACATCTCAAAATTTATGATTTTTTTTTCTAACGCGCCACAAAAAATTCGAATATTAAAAGTTTAAAAAAAGTTAATGTAAGGTTTGTTTTTTTTTTTAATTTTGGTTTAGGGGGCCCAGTTTATAGGGTTTGCCCCGGGCCCCCCGAAGTCTAAATCCAGCACTGGTCCGCCGTAGACATGGAGAATATTCGAGTTGTTTTTGTGAAAGTTTTCAGCACTTGAGAATAACGTTCATAAACAACAGTATAATATTTGCATTAAATACTGACTTTGTCTTGCGAAGGTGTGATGGTTTGACAACTGTTGAGTTTTAAAAATGCAATGTAAATATTTCCCTAATTTAGCTAGTCGGTCGGCACTGTAGGCAAAGGAAATGGCTGAAATTTTGAACACAAACCTCTCAATATGCATGTCTTAAATTGGCAAAGTTTCAAACAAATCAATGCACTTTAAAAAATTTTAAAATTAAAACTTGTATTGGAACTAACCGAGATTGTAGCCCTTCAAACAGGGGTGAAACACAAATTATGTCATGCAAAAATCGACATTTTTCACACAACCCCCCTTGTCAGCCTTTTTGTATGGGACCTCATCATGTTTTGTATGGGTCGTCACATTCTGCAAAACCCCCTTCCCTCTAAAAGCATGACGCAACTTGTGCACGGCCCCTTAGTGAGAGCCCCTTATTGTTTCGATTGTATTATGGAAAGTACTATTCCAATAACAATGATATTGGGCAAAAATAAAATACACATTATCAATTACATTCGTACAAATTACATGCAAATCGATAAAGACCTTTAAACGTTATGAATATGCCTACAAGAGTGGGTTAACGTCGTATGAAAAATAAAAATTGATCGCATCAACCCGGAACAAAGCTTTTTCAATCTGTATTAGCGTCCGAAACAACTGTGCAAAATTTGGAAGCGATTGGTTGCGTCCCCGTATTCCACATTGCGATTGAAATTTGCATGGAAGATAGTATGGGTAAACGTACTTTTTTGCATTTTACGCTTAGGTTAAATTCTTTTGTCTAATACCATGTAACTAAGGCGCTGTCCATAAACTACGTAGACTCAATTTTGGCAATCTCAGAACCCCCCCTCCCCCCTCGTAGACTTTCGTCCATACAACATTTTCGAAATTTGTATGGACCGTAGACTTTGGCCAGACCCCCCCGTCCCGCCCCCCCTCAGAGTCTACGTAGTTTATGGACAGGCCCTAATGACGTTAAAGTATAGCCTAGGATATGCCGAAATATTTTGCCGTAGACCGCAAAGTGTTCCGACGCTTGTGAAAAAAGTTATTCGTTAGGCCAAAAATGAAGTTTTCATTGTTGATGTTATTCCTATACATGTTAAATGTTAACAAACGAATAACTTTTTTCACAAGCGTCGGAACATTTTGCGGTCTTCGGCAAAGTTTTCCGGCATATCCTAGGCTATACTTTAACGTGATCAGCTACATGGTTACATGGACAAAAGAATTTAACTTATAAGTAAAATGCAAAAAAATACGTTTACCCATACTAACTTCCATGCAAATTTCAATCGCAATGCGGAATACGGAGACGCAATCAATAGCCGCACAATTGTGCACAATTGTTTTGAACGCTAATACAGATTGAAAAAGGTTTGTTTCGGGTTGATGCGATCAAATTTATTTTTTTTTCATACAAAGTTTTTTTTTACAAAGTGTCAGTTAAGCACCACCGGGTAATCTGCTCTGCACGTTATAACTTTTTTCACAAGTATCGGATCACTTATCGTTCTTTAGCATAGCTTTTTGGCATGCCCTAGGCTATACTTTAACGTCATTAGTTAGATTGTTTTAGACAAAAAAAAAATCAATTTATGACAAAAATGCCAAAAAGCTCGTTTTCTCATACTAAATTCCATACAAATTTCAATCGCAATGCGGAATATGGGGAAGCAACCAATCGCTCTCAAATTTTGCACAGTTGTTTTGGATGCTGAAACGATTCGAAAAAGCTTTGTTCCAAAAAATCGACTTTGTTGACCCAGTCTAACGCCTACATCGCACATGGAAAACATGAAAAATATTCGAATGAGTGTAACCAGATTTGTAACTTATAATTCCACCTTCTTTTGCTTATTCTTCGACAGATACGCGTATTTTGACTACCACTTGTAATCTTCCTTAGTTATCCACTCTGGATAACTGATACTAAGGAAGATTACAAGTGGTAGTCAAAATACGCGTATCTGCCAAAAGATAAGCAAAAGGGGGGAAATAAAAGGTTCTATTCTGATTACGCTCATCCGAAGAGAGTATTCTGCTAAGAGGGTTCAAAAAGTCGGCAAAAGATGAAAAATATTGACAAATACTCATCCACATCAACACTGATAGCTTTCAAACCAATTGGTCAAAATTGATGAAATTTAGCACGATAGTGTATGTATGTGTATCTGAACTGCCGTAATTCTGCAAAGTGACATATAAGCGACATTGATAGTTTTGACCCATTTTCTGGTTATTATGCATAAGACTCTTGGTCATCCTCTAAGTTTCTTTCCATAGATCATAGGTTACGATTAGATCTTGCGTTCTAACAAAGCAGGAATACCACAGTGTTATTTTTACTCGAGATATTATATATAATATATCAAAAAATGTCGACATTTTGAATGGCGCTTACGCCACTTTGCAGAATTACGGCAGTGAAGTGCTTACGAAATTTCATTACTATCTGTGTTTGGGCTGTAGCTGTACAGGAGAAGAACCATATATCATATCATCGTACATACATCAAACAGTGTTTAAGGTCGATTTTTCCGATCTCCAATGTATTTATTTTTCGTTCGCGTTTTTTTGAAAACAGGACATAACCCTACACTAAAAATGATCATCAGCCTACCGTGTTTAAAAAAGCAGTAAACTATAGTGTGTTATTTTTAGGGCTCTTGTGGACATTTCCAAATTCTATTCGATACACTCCACAACGATGAATGATGTTATTTTAAAACAATCGTTCCCGTAGCACAACTAAGAAATAAAGACATAGAGAGAGTTATCATATATGAGCAAATAGCAGTTGAAAAGTGAAATTTCTGTTTCATCTAGTCATTTATATTTGTTTTGCTGTTGATATCAACCAAATGGTTCGATCCACAAGAAAAATTCAAACAAAAACTGTAACAATAAAACGGAAAAAGTGATTGCAGATAGGCTAATGAAATGCACACAAACAGTGTTCGTTATACTATTTTACGGAATGGAATTTGAATGGAAAATGGGCAAACTTCATACCTAGCATACGTTTGCGTTTGAAGGAAAAGAGAATGATTATGAACCATAGGTACGCTGTTCAAGTTTAGCCGGCTGAGATATTAAATTTATGCCGGCACACTCATTTCATATTCCATCAAGTTACATGTTGAGCGGCGGGGGAAAAAAATGGGTACACTTTTTTCTATTCAATGACCGATGCAAATGAAAAATGACGACACAAACTGGAACATTAATTACCACACAAATTGAGTCTTCTTTGTTCTGAAATTGACACCGCGGAAGTATGAGTTCTTTATCGTGGCGGCCGGCGGTAGAGAGGTTAACCGGTTGCCAGCGAAACATTGCAGTGTGTTTTGATTCATTCTTAATCCACATATTACGAAGTTTTCGACGGCTATAAAATTGTCTATGCTCACAAGAGTCTTACCTTCTTAGACGCCATGACATCGTCACGAATGATATCCTCGTGCCTGGCACATAAATAATGAAGTCACAAGGATGATCAAAACTTTGCCTTTCGCCTCGGTCTGTGGTGGATAAGATACAGGTACGTTGCTTCTGCTATTTTACCCCTACGTTTAGGCAAAAGGGAATATTTATGTTACAGACAAACTCCCTGCATAAACCATATTTTGTTTGAGTATCAGGTGAATCTGAACGTGATGTTTTTCGAGCATGAAGACGATACGTGCTATATGTGCTTTATATGCGTGAAGTTTCGTCTATCATCGCAGAATAGGTAAACTTTTATGGGATTGATAGGGTTTCGAGATTTGCAAGCAATTTCTTAGACTTTTTCAAGTCAAATGCGATTTAAAATCTTACTGTCATTAATGGTAATTGGTCATTTGATACCATGATCAGCAAATACCATAGAGAAATAACTCCATGGTAAGACTCGATCACTTCCACAGTCATAGTTCAAAGATCATCATAGAGCTGCATCATATGTACATTGTGAGCATTGCTTTGATCCTGTTCATTGCATCAATACTCTCGCTTCTGGAAACTGTTACAGCATTTGGTTCTGTGGAATACATTATTTTCTTTCTCAAGCGCATGTACCTGCTGATCGTGTGTAGCGAGGTCGTATTGCTGATTTTATGCTCGCCTCTAAATGACGACATATTCGGCGTGTACTTGAAGGTGCGATACGGACTATTTTCCTCCTTTACTCCAAACCTCCTGCACAAACAGCACAGCAGTCAGAGCATACGGTAGTATTTCAAGTTCACTTCGTTACCCCTTGTGTGCTGTCGCCTCGGCTCGGAAATGTTCAAAATTTTTCGCTCTGTTACTCGCTTTTATCGATGAAGAAAAGAGCGAATAATAATATCTTTTAGTTTCATTTGTTCGTTTCATTCCCAAAGCTTTATCTGTTCATTTTGTCCACTGCTGCATCCTCGTGTGATGGTATAGGCATTCTACTGGGGCCATTTCGTAGGAGGAACGTACATTTGCAGGTTGCGTTCATGGCTGATATTGGTGTGATAGTACTCTCCACGTTCTCAAGCTTTGGCAAAAGACGATATCGACCAGTACGGTCACAACGTGTCTCATACCGAACGACTACTGCGCGCTCCTGATTGCTCTCTTCATCTCCCTCAACCACCTACCCATTCGAAGTAATATGTATATTTTAACTCATTTAAATTTTTTGAAACATCTTACATATTTTTTAATTAAATAAATAAACAGTCGAATGTTCTAATACGCCCCTCCAACCCCGGGTCGCCATTGAGGGCAGTTGCATGAGCAAGAGAACGTGCGTTGTTATTTCCATGTTGTTCGTCCCGTCCGATTCCCATTCGATGCTTTAGGCCAGTAGCAGGACCCAGTCAGCAGACAGCAAGCAACAACGACACATACCGCGATTTCAACCTTGTGAGCAGCGGAGGAAAGTTATGAGATCAAGACTGTTTTGCGCGAGGTCACATCTTGTCCAGAGGACTTACACAAGATATGTGAATATTTTCGAATGCGAATCAGTGCTGGCCAGTAGCTGCTTATTTATGAGGAAGAAGTAAGTTAATTTAGAGTATATGTTGAGTGGAGTATACAGGTTCAAGTTAAACTGATGATATTCATGCTACTAATATTTATTGAAAAGTGTTGCAAATTTGTGATTATTTAAAAATGACTAGTTTTTTTGTTTACTATACATGTTTATACTGCGAAGCGATTCACATTTCCAAATTTCTTCTTCCTTTTTTATTTGATGTTATGTCCCAATTGGGACAGAGTCTGCTTCTCTGCTTAGTGTTCTAAGAGAGCTTCCTAACTTGAGTTTTTGCTGTATAAAAGATGAATGAACCACTCCTAAGGCGTAGCTAGGATTTTTTCCTGGAAGGGGCCCAGGGGGGCCTGACTTGAGATGAACTTTAAGCGGGATGGGCGTCCGATATGTGGTTACACTAAATCGTATTGTAGTTTTGAGTACCTAATCAAAATGACTGTTTTAGATTTGTTCATAGTTTCGTAAACCAGTGCTTCCCAAACTGTGCGCCGCGGCGCCCTGGTGCGCCGTGAACATCTCTCAGGTGCGCCGCAGGCTTTTGGGCCAAAACACAAAGAACAAACTTTTATTATTGAAGGCAGAATTTTTAGCTGTTTTTGTATTGTTTTGTAAAACTAGTGTCCAATCAAACCCTTTTTTGTATTCGATACCAATGTTTTGGCTTTTTTGTGGAAGACTTCAAAAGAAAGTCATTCCCTCTTTCCCTCTTCTAAATTTTCTAAATAGTAATTATTCCAGTCTACGAATGTTTTCCGGAATTTATTATGTCCTCATGAAACATTTAGATTTTTTACAAAATTTTTATATATCCGAAATTTTGAAAATTTTCGTAGGTCTCTCAAATTGTTGGACTTTTTATGATTCGGCTTTGTTTTCGATTTTATCAATAGCTTGTAATTCAAAGTAGGTATTTCCAGAAACTGTTTTGAAGTTCTTTACATAATACTGTCATCTATAATTACTGTCAATCTCCAGGTCTTCGTGCTGTGTCAAACATTTCGGGACGATATTTTTACTTACATCACTATCATAACTTGTTAGTTTGTCTCTATGATTAAGATTTCCTCCTATAGACTGGTTTAGCCCCTTATCGTGAAAAATCTGCGATAATTTATGTGTCGATTTCATGCATGATTCTGAAACCGCCTTTTTTGAGTTGTTGAGTTGAGTTTTTCAAGTACCGAATACAAAAATATGACCCCTCACTGTCACTGTTTGCCGTTCTGACAAATTCTGAACAATTCATTTTTATATCTATTTTCCCTTAAATTTGGTAATCTAGCTACTTTATTTAAAAATTAAAAGTTTTTCAATGCAATCCTTCAGAAATCTAAAATTTGTGTTAAGTTCTCCGAATCTTTAAGTAATTTTTCTTTTTTTATTATAAAAAAGCATGACATTGAAGGCTTTTTTGCGATTTATATTTGTAGTTTTGAGCTGAAGGTGTTCAAATCATTAAAATTCTTTGTAAAAAGTTGTTGGTGCGCCGCGAAAATTTTGAAAATTTCAAAAGGCGCCGCGGTAGCAATAAATTCCTCCAAGATTTTTTTCCATAGCTTGCTTCAGTGATTCCATCATGGCTTTTTTCAGAAATTCAATCAAGAATTCATCTAGGGATTCCACTAGACATTTTTTCGGGGGTTTGTCCTGGGATATCTTTAGAGGTTCCTCCAGCAACTATTCCAGTGCTTTTTTCGAGGTTTCCTTTAGGAATTTCTCCAGAGATCCTTTAAGGTATTTTTGCAGGTATTCAGAGATTTCTACAGGGACTTCTCCATATATGCCTTCCAGAATTCCACTGAAGATTGCTCCAATAATTACATCTGGAATAATTCGAAGTATTCCTGCAGGAATGTATTAGAGAAAATCTTTTAGAAAATTTTACTTAGAGATTATTAAAAAACACTCCAAGAAGGGTTTGTAAAAAATGTACAAAAAAACCTTTAGGGATCTTAGTATTCCTTCAACAATAACTGCAGACATTGATTTCTTCAATTTTTTTATCCAGGAATATTCCTACAAAAATTCTTCCAGGTATTCGCTAAGAAAGCTCTCCTGAGATCCATAGAGTTCCTCATGGGGTTGCTTCCGGGTTTGCTCATCGGGTTTCTTCAGAAATTACTTCGAGTTCCTCCAGGGATTCACCGGAAATGTCTTCTGTTATACTTTCAAAAACGAATTCCGGGATTATTTCAAAAATGCCTGCAAGAATTCTTGTTGGGATTCCTTCAGAAACTCCCCCAGGAATTAATCCAGGATTTCAGGATTTCCTCAGGAATTTTAGCGGTTTCTTCAGTATTTCCTCTTAGAATTCATCAGAAACTCCTGCTGGAATTCTCTCAAAATCGAACTTTGTATTTCATCATAAATCTTGAGATTCCTCCAGAAACTCCTCAAGGGATTCCTTCGGAAATTCCTCCCGGATTTTTTTCAAGAACTATTCCAGGTATTCCTCCTGCCAATCCTCTAGGATGTTATTCAGGCATTTCTCCAGGGACTTCTGCAAGAGTTCTACAAAGAATTTCTACAGGAATTACCCCAGGTATTTCCTCAGGAATTCCTTCGGGAGTTTATTCTAGAATGGATCCAGGAAATCTTCCAGGGTTTCCTCCAAGAATTAATCCAGGAATTTGTTCTCCAGGGTTTCTTCTACGCATTCCTCCAGGATTTATTTCATGAATCCCTCCAGAAATTCCACCGATGATTCCTGCAGTAATTCCTCCTGAAAATCCTTCTGGAATTCCTCCTGGAATTCCTCCAGAAATTCATCTGGAAATTCCTCCTGGAACTCCACCAGAAATTCCTTTCAGAATTCCTCTAAAAATATCTCCAGGAATTCCTTCAGAAATTTCTCCATGGATTTCTACCAGAATTCCTCTAGAGATTCTTCAAGGATTCATTCAGGGATTCCTCAAGGTATTCGTTTTGGGATTCCTCCTGGAGTTCTTCCATTAATAGTTCCACGGAATTTTCCCAAGATTTCCTATAGAGATTTGTTCAGGAATTCCTCCTGAGGTTTTTCTAGAAATTGTTTCAGGGATTCCTCCAGGTTTATTTCCAAGAATTCCCCCAAGGATTCTTCCAAGTAATGCTCTAGAAATTCCTTTAAAGATGCCTCCAGGAATTCCTCAAGAGGTTTCTTGAGACTTACCCCAAGACCTTTTCAGAAAGTCTTCCAGGAATTGATCCAGGAACTCCCATAGGAATCCCTTCATAAATTACTACCGCAATTCCTCCAGGAATTCCTCCAGGAATTCCTCCTGGAATTCCTCCAAATATCGCTCTGGGAATAACTCTACAAATTTCTAGTGGAATTAAATCAGAAATTTCTCCTGGAATTTCTTTAGAAATTTATCTTGGAATTTCTTCAGAAATTTATCAAGTAATTGCTTCCAGAATTTCTCTCGAGATTCCTCCAGGAATTCATTCCAGGAATAGTTCCTCGGAATTTCCCCGAAAATTCCTTTACAAATCTATCCAGGAATTCTTCCTGGGATTCGGCAAGGAATTTGTCCAGAACTTTCCAGGCATTCCTCCTGACGTTCCTCCAGAAATTGGTTCAGGGATTCCTCCAGGGATTTTCCCAAGAATTTTCCCAGGAATTCTTCCAAGAATTTCTCTAGAAAATCCTCTAAGGATTCCTCTAGGAATTTTTCAAGAGGTTTCTTTAGAAATTTCTCCTAGGAGTTTCTCCATGAACTCATCCCAGGATTTCTCTAGGAATTCATCTAGAGATTGCTCAGGGAGTTCTTCTAGAGGTCCCTCCCAGAATCCACCAGGAATTCATCTAAGAATTTATCCAGAGATTGCTCCAGGCATAAGTCCAAGAATTTCTTCAGGGATTATTGAAGGAAATTCTCCAGGGTTTCCTCAAAGGATTGCTTAAGGAATTTCTCGAGGTACTCCTCCAGCAATTGATACAGGAATATCTCCAGAAATTTACCCAGGGGTTCCTCCAGGCATTCATTCAGAAGTTCCTCCAGAGATTTCTATAGGGATTCCTCCAGGCATTCCAAGATTCCTTCATAAATTACTACCGCAATTTCTCCAAGACTTTATCTATAAAATCCTCCAGGGATTCATTAAGAAATTTCCTCAAGAATTCCTCACAGAATTTATCCAAGAATTATTCCAATAATTTCTCCTGGGATTCCTGCATGAATTCCTCCTGAGATTTCTCTAGGAATTCCTTCAAATATTTTTTTCAGGAATCCTCCAGGAAATCCTCAAGGGATTCTTTTAAAAATTTCCCCAAAAATTCTTTCCGGAATTCATTCAAGAATTATTCCAAGTATTGCCCCTGGCATTCTTCCAGGATTTCATCCAGGCATTTCTACCACGAATTTCACCGGAATTACCCCAGGTATTTCTTCAGGAATACCTCCGGGAATTTATTCAGGAATGGATCCAGGAATTCCTCCAGGCATTTCTTCGGAAATTCGCATAGCAATTGCTTCAGGAATTCTTCCGGGAATTCCTCCGGAAATCCTTCCAGGGTTTCCTCAAAGAATTAATCAAGAAATTCCTTCTCCTCGGTTTTCTCTACACAATACTCCAGGAATTATTTCATGAATTCTTCCAGAAATTCCACCGATGCTTCCTCCAGTAATTCTTCCAGAAATTCCTTCTGAAATTGCTCCTGGAATTCCTCCAGAAATTCCTCTTCAAATTTCTCCTGGAACTCCACTAGAAATTCCTCTCAGAATTTCTCTAGGAATATCTTCAGAAATTTCTCCTTGGATTCCTTCCAGAATTCCTCTACAGATTCTTCCAGGAATTCATTCAAGGATTTTTCAAAGAATTGATTTAGGGATTCCTCCTGGATTTCTTCCATGAATAGTTCCATGGAATTTCCCCAAGATTTCCTGTAAAGATTTTTCCAGGAATTCCTCCTGGGATTCCACCTGGAAGTTGTTCGGATGTTCCTCCAGGAATGCCTTCTGAGGTTCCTCCAGAAATTTGTTTTAGGGATTCTTTCAGGGTTCTTTCCAAGAATCTCTGTAGAAATTTCTCAAAGAATTTTTCCAGGAATTCCTTAAGAGGTTTCTTGAGAAATGCCCAAGGAATTCCTTCAGAAAGTCCTCCAGGAATTTATATAGGAATTCCTGAAGGAATGCCTTCAGAAATTACTACCGCAATTTCTCTAGGAATTTCTCCAGGGGCTCCTTAAGAAATTCCCCCAGAAATTCCTCCCGGAGTTTTTCCAGGAATTATTCCAAGAATTCCTCCAGGGGTTCCTGCATGAATTCCTCCTGAGATTCCTCTAGGAATTCCTTCAAGGATTTCTTCGGGAATTCTCTAGGAAGTCCTCCAATGATTCCTTCAGAAATCCCCCCAGAAATTTCTCTGTGAATTTATCCAGGAATTATTCCTGGTATTCCTCCAGGATTTCATCCAGGCATTTCTCCAGGGACTCCTCCAGGAATTCCACGAAGATCTACCCCTGGTTTTTTTTTCAGAAATTGCTACAGGAATTTCTTCAGAAATTGATCCAGGAATCCCTCCAGGATTTTTTTCGGAAATTCCTACAGCATTCCTTCAAGAATTTCTGCAGGAAATCCTTCAGAAATAACTTCAGATATTCTTTCATGAGATTCTTTAGGAAATTTTATAGGAATTTTTCCGGAAATTTTTGCAGGTTTCCTCCAGGAATTAATTCATGAGTTGATAACTCCAGAGATTCCTCCAGAAAGGGCCCATATAGCCGAGGCGGTAAACTCACGGGTATTCAGTATGACCATGCTGAGGGTGACGGGTTTGATTCCCGGTCGGTCCAGGATCTTTTCGTATAGCAAATTTTCTTGACTTCCTTGGGCATAAAGTATCTTCGTGCCTGTCACACGATATACGCATGCAAAATGGTCATTGGCAGAGGAAGCTCTCAGTTAATAACTGTAGAAGTGCTCATAGAACACTGAGATGCAGGCTTTATCCCAATGAGAACGTTACGCCAAGAAGAGAGAGAGAATACTCTAGAAATCCGTCCAGGAGTTATTTCACGGATTCCTCCAGAAATTCCACCAGGAATTACTCCAGGAATATATCAGAAATTCCTTCAGGGATTCCTGTAAGGATTCTTCCGTGAAATTCCTCCTGGAAATCCTCCAGAAATTCCTCTGGGAGTTCTTTTAGAAATTTATCTTGGAATTTCATCAGAAATTTCTCAAATGCTCCAGGCATTTCTCCATTAACTTCTCCACGGATTCCGCCAGGAATTTGTCCAGAAAATTCTCCAGGATTTCGTACCAATTTGTACGATAATATAAAAAATCCCCTATTGCTCCAGGCATTACCCCAGGAACTTCTTCAGGGATTCCGCATGGAATTTGTCAAGAAGGTTGTCCAGGATTTCCTCCAGAAATACATCTAGGAATTCCTCCTGTGATTTATCAAAGAATTCCTCCAGAGATTCCTCCAGGAATGCGTCCAGAAATTTCTCCAAGGATTCATCTAAATTTTTTCTAGTAATTTCCACAGGGATTTCTGATGCGGATTCTTCAGATTTTTTTCCTGAAATTCTCGCATAATTGCTCTTTGGATTCCTCCAGAAATTCATCCAGGAATTCCTCCAGGTATACTTTCAGAAATTTCTCCAGGGATTCCTGCAGGTTTTGCTCCGAGATTTCTGTAATGAATTCTTCCGAAATTTCTCTCTGGATTTTTTCAAAGCGATAAGTTCAAAAATTTCAGTAATCCGTTCATGATCTTTATCACGGATTCACTCCAGGGTTTTTTTAGGATAACTTGTAGAATTACTTTGAATAATTTGAAGGATTTCTAGAGGAATTCCTCAAGCGATTTGTATTGGAATTCTTTTAGATAATTTTAAAGGGACACAGAAGCCAAGAAATTCTCCAAGTAGTCATCCAGGAATTCTTTCACATTTATCTCCAAGAAATCTTTAAGGAATCCAATCATGAATACCTTCAAGATTGTCCCTTGCAGCAAAAGCTTTTAAATATATTAAAATTTCATCAATGGCCTTTTGAATGTGTGCACAAATACCCCTGCTTAGCTTAGACTGACTGCATATATCTATGGTTGCTACTCCGTGATTGACCCGAACCAATGACAGTTGCACAATGAATCAACTGAATAATTGACTGGGAGTGGTCAACATTCTCACTGTGCACGCTTCAGAGGCTCTCCTTAACAGTACAATAACGGCGCCGGCCACGTCCTTGCAGTCAGGTTGGAAGAGTGAAGGAATGTTAATAGCATCCTTTGTTATGTGAAAGTTGGCGTTTACCGCACGTCTCCACCAAAGGCTGCAGGAAGGAGTGATTGTTAGTAGGGCAGGTATCGTTGGGTCAGGATTCACTTTGATAAGTAATATGACCTTTTGAAGTTGCAGTGTACCGTGCAGACTGCAGTGATGTTGTTCGCTTCACGCGGAAAGCAGACAACCAACCACCCTCGCCAGGTGGTTGCTCAATATTTTGATAGACGCACAAATACCCCTGGCCCACAAATAAAAGATATTAGTGACCGACTAGAAATCACCTCCAGCATGGTTTTAAAGAATACACTCGCGTTTACGCTTGAGCTACATGGATCATTTCTTATTATGTAACATCTATTCTCACTAGGAATTCAAAAACATTTACTGGAATTTCATTGCAAATTCAACCAGATTTTTTCCCACATGATACTTGAATTCCACAAAGAAGCACTCAAGCATATTTTGCAGTAATGCTGCTAGAAAATTCAAAGATTCTTAAAGATACTCATCAAAGAATTCCTGGAAATTATCATTTAGATTTAATTTCTCAGCGATTCAAAAAAGAAGACTAACAAAGCATTGCTATTTATATAATTCTGGTTATATAATGTTAGGAAATCAAAACTAACTAATTACATAGACCATTTTGTACATTGATCTTGTAAAAAGTGACAAGTTGAGAATAGTCTCCAACAACTGTCAATTTGAACACATATTATGCCATATAAATGTCTATTATAGATCTATGTTGGTCACCACGACAATGGTTTTCAGATTTTTTCTAATTTCTAAAATATAAAGTCAAGTAAAATTTCTGGGAGGGGCTGGCGGATTCTGGGAGGGGGCCTGGCCCCTAGCTACGCCAATGCTCCTAAGTAAATTTGAACTAAAAATAATGTTATTCTGCTACTTAGGTGTCATCGTAACCATTCGTGCATTTGCATATTATGTGTCACTTTCGTCATCCTTTCCTTTTCATAAGATCGGTAACCTTGTCGCCTTTTAGTACGATTGATGCTTCTTACGATAATACTCAGGAAAAATATCGCTTACCTGTCTCTCCTTCAAACTCGGTCCAGATAAACATAAACCAAGCAACTGCCGATCCATTATAACTCATTTCTATTCAGTGCACTCCGCTTTGTATCCAGATCGATTGCTCATTCGGACGATTTGAGTTACATCATACCTGGTGCAGTTATTTATGATCGCAATTCAACGTTTTTCCCACTTTGCCTTTCAAAAAGTATAGGCACGTCCGACAACGGAGCTTGTCAACCGTTGTGGTCTATCCATTCAAAGCTGAGTGCGTGTAGTGTCGTTTGTCGGAAAAATCAAACTTGAGGTATAACAGCAAGTAATTCAAGTAGATATAATCCATTTCTGATTTGGGAACGAATTATAAATTCTTTTCATGTTCATCAAACCACAGTGGGATTTGTTCTACATTGCCCCTCTTTGCTATATCTCCTAGAGTGGCTTATATTCCTTCTGTTTTGTAGACCTGTGACGCAAAATAATCTGTCCGAAACGTTACCTTCAGTTTCAATCACTATTGAACAAGCTTTGATATGCCATAGCGGGTACTGAAATGTTGGGAATAGTTCTAAACACAGAAAAAGGGACGAAACATCACAATTCGTATACAGCTTGGCTTGTTCGTAGTTAATTGCAATTAATTAACTGAAAATAGCAGTATCCGATAATTTTCCCATCTCATATCCCAAAAGCTCATTTTATTATACATGACTGCCCATCAAATTACCTCGCCGCCCGTGTTCGACTTTGCCGAACCTCAATTTACTGCCATTTAAGCTCCTGTCATTTCCTCCGCCAATTTTGCTGCTGTTGTTATCCGTCCGTGGTGAAGTAGTGCATGCTCAGCCACAGTTTGATTCTGCCCCAGTCAGTGACACCCCGGCTGCACAGATGGTCCGAAAGCGAATTAACCGATTCACCACGTCCGCGTCCAGCAGTATTGACCGGGCTCTTCCTCTGTCCATGCTTCGCTCTCCATAGAGCTTTACACTAACTCTAGCTCCTCAGCATGATCGTCGGATGATATTCTAAATACAATAATTACAAAATTGAAAATTATTCGCAATCGTTTAATACACCAATTGAACAAATGAAAATAACTATCATTATCACACAGCAAGACCGCGAGAGATACTCTTTGGCGAAATATCACATGTCCAGACAAAATAATTGATTGAAGTAGCCCGTTTGCCCTCACAGAGTCACCTACCGGCAGTATATCCGAGCGATGCAATGTGGTTGTGTGTATGTGTATAATAATATCATTGAGCCCATCACACTCCAAGTCCAGCAATTGAGTTACTCTCGGGTAAGCTTATGTTTTTTTTTCTGTATCTCTCGAGCTCCATTAACCAATCAAGTGCACAGGCAATTTGCTTGCAATGGCGTGAGTAAATAATAATCGTTCACAAAGGAAAGAACTACAACCCGAAAATGCAATTCTTTCCTCTATTTCAGTTTCTGTGTTTGTCTTACCAGTAGTGGGGAGAGCGGGGTGAAGTTATCCGCATATATGAGACCGGGACCAACCGGGTAAAAACCAAAGATAACATACAAAAAAAACTTATACAGAAGTATTTTTTTTATTTCTTTTTATTCACAAAAAGCTATGGACTTATCCACCGATGAACCGAATTCATCGCGTTCCGAGAATTTTGACACTAGAGCGGGGCCGTTCCAATCAGAATTTAACGAATCTGATTGGAACAGACCCCGCTCTAGTGTCAAAATTCTCGGACCGCGATGCATTCGGTTCATCGATGGATAAGTCCATTCAATAAAAATAAAGTATTTGAAGCACAGCCACTTGGACAATATTGTTTTGCGTTAGCCTGCAAAAAATAACTGTTGTCGTTATTGTTTACGTTGAAAATTGATCTGATCTATTTCAGTCACTACACAAACCAGACATGGTTGCAGCACTAAAAAGAAACAGCAACAATAAACCAAATCGGTATCAACTGAAAAACGTCAATGGCGTATACAATATTTCAATAAACCTGTCCTTATTTTCTTGATGATTTTGTGGCTATATCGGTCTCTTTCTACTCATAGTATAAGGGAGTAGAGATCAAAGTGGATAATGAAATGATAGATATGATAAAATTCGCTAGGTAGCGAACAAGTGTGAAAATTTTATAGAAGGTGAAATTAGGCAAGTAGGCCATGTATTGAACGAATACATCGAATGCGTGAAACTTCTGCCGTGCGACCTGTGCTTTTAAACAGATCGGCTTGGTTGGTAGTTCATACCACCTTACCAAGACTGGCAAAAGTTTCAGGCACCCGACTGCCTATGTATTGTCCTGTTTTCATCACAAATTCTATCGATCGGTAGCTTTTTCGGAATTCGCACTCCGTTCATAGAGGTATGTCTATATCGCGGCGTGTTCTTCCTATTAGCTTTTTCGATCTTATAGGATAGAACACTTTTCTTTTTAAGCCAAACTTTTTATATCATATTCCTGTCCTTATTAGCCTTAAATTTGCGACTTCTGTTAGGAAGCTGATTATCTAGTAGAAACATAATGTACACTGTACCATTGCTTTGGTTAGCGCAGAAAGAGCGCAATGCGTTTTCATTATCCCAAATTATAAAAAATCAACCAACATTTTTGAATAGTGGACAAAGTCTTAGATTGATTGATCGCCCGTGGATGCTACTCCAGTATCGCCAGACCAGCTACACTCACACAAGCAGCCAATGAGATATCTGCTGAGGACTAGCAGGCATCTTCAGAGTGTGAGCATTGGTGATCTTTTATTTTTTTTTTATGCGACAATGGCGCCTGCCACGTCAGGTTGCTGGTCAATATGGGGAAGGGGAAGGAAGTGTCGGAGTGTTGGTGGGATATGGTTGGCAGAGGGTTCACTCATAGGTGCGTTGATGCCAGGCGTAAGGTGATAGAATTGTGTGTTTTATTATTCTGAAGCTGGGCGGCACAGTTCGCATGATTGCATAACTCTTAGGCGTTATATGATACATTGACACTGTGCTGTGAAAGTATGGAGGGAAGGGAAACGGGGTTTCAACCCTTTTCTGTTCTAACGATGGCTATGAATATACGTGAGATTTATATGTAGAGAAAAGGGAGAAAGTATGTAGAAAGATACAAAGTAGGAGGAAAGGAACGGACCAGGGATTGAACCCAGGACCTTCTGCATACGAATCAGAAGCGGTAGCCACTAAGCCCGTCTTGATCGTGGGTTGACTGGGCTACCGTCCATGAACTGCACAGCTCACCTAAGATATTCTCGCTGGTTTCGAAAATATCGTTCTTGTTGGCCATCCATTGCTCTTTTATGCTGCCATCTGCCGGACTCGAGTTCCTAGTTCGTCATTGAAAGATCAGCTGGATCTTTTAGTCGGTGTGTGTTGAATCGTCGAGTATTCTCTCCTGCCGCAGGCTCCGAGAAATGCATAGCCGTTTTTTGCCGATTAGAAAGCGATGGTCAGACGCGATACCAGCGGCTGCATTCATTCTGCATATCAAAAAGGCTCCTCTTCCATTTTCGACTGGTACAGTGGTACAGATGTGGTCGATTTGGCTTTCAGTAATGCACCGGTCGATGGGAAGTTCATGCCCCAATCACTAGGTCGTTGTTGCCACAAAACTCTGCAAACAGCTCCCGATCGCTCATTTCTTCAAGACCATCACCTCCTATGATCTGCTTAAGGTGAAACGGGACGCCGTGTTATTTTTCCTATCTTGCCTCTCTTTCTAACAATTTGCCTCGCGATTTTGAAGATGGTAATCTCGAGACCTATCGCACTGAAGATGCTGAAAACCAATCAGCATATGCACTGCAAGTGAGCATACACAGTGATAGGTTTTTGTTGCAAAATATGAAGTAGAATCTGAGATTACCATCTTAGTAGCAACAGAGCAATGGCGGATATTTCCCCGACCGTCCCGTCCGCCCTTAAAGCTCATGTTGTCGGAGCACATCTTCGCGTTGAAGTCGCGAAAGTATGCAGCTCCGAATGTCGCCTTTTGGAACTTTATTCACGATTGCATTCAATTCACTGAAGAAGTTATCCTGGGGTGCTGTCTATAAATAACGTAGACATTTTGTCCTTCTTTAGACCCCCTCCGTCCGCCCCCTTAGACTTTTGTTTACACACGATTTTCGAAATTTGAATTATCCGTTGACTATGGCCAGAACTATCCCTTCCCTCGGAGTCTACGTAGTTTATGGACAGACTCTGTAGCTTGACAGCAGTAGTTGCGTAATTTAACTTTGGTTTGCGTTGATAGATTGAGCTCAATTTTTGACACGGAACTACTAATATGCTGAATTTTACGTATACAAGGTTCCAAATGTTTTCGTTCACAGGTTTGGGCGTGGCAAGGTGTTCAAAATGTGCAAAAAAGATCGGACAGCGGTACCCCTTTGATTTTCACGCGTGCCGCTGACCAATCAACTCAGCTCGACGAATTGAGGTGATGTCTGTGTGTGTATGTGTGTCAAACTTACGTCACTTTTGACAGTGAAACTCAACCGATTTTAATAACCAACGATTCATTCGACGCGGAATCTGATCCCATTGTTTTCTATTGAGAATGGTTCGGATCGGTCCAGACGTTCCGGAGTTATGGCCATTTAGGTGCTCCGGACCGGTAACCCAGGAAGGGGCCAGATATAAAAATGCTATAAACTCATACATAAGGGCCCATATAGCCGAGGCGGTAAACGCACGGGTATTCAGCATGACCATGCTGAGGGTGACGGGTTCGATTCCCGGTCAGTCCAGGATCTTTTCGTAAAGGAAATTTCCTTGACTTCCTTGGGCATAGAGTATCTTCGTGCCTGCCACACGATAAACGCATGCAAAATGGTCATTGGCAGAGGAAGCTCTCAGTTAATAACTGTGGAAGTGCTCATAGAACACTAAGCTGAGAAGCAGGCTTTGTCCCAATGAGGACGTTACGCCAAGAAGAGAGAGAGAGAAACTCATACATGCGACACATCAAACCGCGGCATTTTCGATATTCTGATGAACGGCAAGCAGGGAAATAGTCTCCCACCATATATGAACCTATTGTGTTCCGGAACCGGTTCCAGGTGTCCCAGCGGAAGTGGCCAAATGTAAAAGTGAGCTAAATTCATGCATGCTACACATCAAATAGCGACTTTTTTGATCCTGATAAACGGATAGCAGGAAAATAGTCTTACAGTATGCGGCAGGAAAAAAAAATGCGAAAGTGTTTTTCAACTTCAAACTACATTTTCGACCTTTTGACGTTAACCAATCTATGTTTCAACGTTCCATGATCTCTAATACTGCCCATATTCGCATAGTTGACGTATGCGCCACTGTAGTTTTTAACACACTTTTAAAATTTTAACAATGATTAATTGAAACTTTAAGAATTCTTTTCACGTTAACATCTAGCTAGTGACTAGAGCTTGTGCATAGAACTGGCCACAATTATGCACATGCGATAGATATTAGCTTGTGAATGCTGACATTGTCAATGGTGGTTACGTCGACCATGCGATCATGGGCAGAATAGGCTAGTTTTCTGTTAAGTTGATAATAATTTTACCATTTTGGTCACTAACCTTTACAGGGCGGTGCCTGAAGCTGAAGACAAACAGAATTTTTAAACCGCAGAAAAGTACAATGGTCGCTAAATTTCGTATCTGATATAACAAAATTTTTAATTTTCTCTACAATATCATCAAATATATGTACTTATTTCATCTGGTATGTGAAACTACATGACTCTGGAGCAGTGTGGTCTGGTTGTTCATCGAATTTAAGCTAATTTTTTACTGTTATAGTCATTTTGTATAATGACCGATGGGCGCGCAGTTTATTGATACCCGCTTATTAGACTTACATTATCACATGTTAAACATCAAATATGTTCATTTTTATTTTGCAGTGCTAGAATATAGACTTTGACTGATACACTGTCATGTAAAAAAAACTCATTTACATCTCATATTTAGTGTGTAATAGTGCCTTGAACTTTTCGCATTTTTTTATGGCCGCACCCTGTAGAGCATATCTGAACCAGTAGTGTTCCAGAACCGGTTCCAGGTGTCTCGCCGGGAGTGGCCAAAAGTAAAAGCGAAGCAGACCCATGCATGTGACACATCAAATCGCATCTCTTGAGGTAACCCGATCAATGGTATGCAAGAAAATAATTTCAGACCATGTTTGGGACAACCGGTAGTGTTCAGGAACTGGTTCCCGGTGTCCGGACGGAAATGGTCAAATTTAAAAGAGAATCAAACCCATACATGCGACACATCAAATAGCTTTTAAGATTTGATTAACAACAGAAAACAAATTTCATATCATATTTGTGAAAACCAGTAGTGTCCCGGAACCGATTCCGGGTGTCCCACCGGAAGTGGTCAAATATAACCGAATCGAACCGAACCCTTGCATGCGCCACATCAAATCGCTGCTTTTTCGATAACCTGAAGAACGGCCAGACCACATCTTAGACTACCGGTAGTGTCCCGGAACCGGTTCCGGGTGTCCTGCTGAAGGTGGCTAAATGCAAAAGTGAATCAAAGCCATGCATGCGATACATCAAATCGCGGCTTTTTCAATTACATACTTGATTAGCGGTATGCTAGAAATTATCTTCATATCATCAGATCACATTAGAGACAAGCGCACTCTACCCGCTAGGTGAGAATTGATTTCAGCGATACGACACACCCTGCACTCCCCAATAATTATTATGAATAGCAAAATGCGCGAACAAACTTCTCGCTTCGAGTGTTCGAAACTGTCCATCTTGGACATCAGAGAACTGATCGGGGAACCGATGAATTGGTCTGCCAGACAAGGAGCGAAAATCCATCTTGTACGGTCATTGTGTTTTCCCGTGCAGTGCTGAACCACCATCATTTGGAGTCTCGTAATCTGCGCTGCCATGAATGAAGCTCAGCATGACTGGCTGGTTGGATAGATGGACGGACGGATGGATGGATGCAATGGATCAGACATCCAATGACCACATCGGTTCTTCAATGCAGATCAAGAAGGGCGCGCGAAATACACGATGCAAGACCACCACTAGGCCTTGCTGCTTCCCTCCCCTCTGCCAGGGAATGTGCGAGGGAACAGAAAACTTCAATTTTCCCACCAAAATCAGTTGGCATCATGAGGAAAGTTGAGCATTTCGTGCTAAATTTGTTTATTATTCGTCATTCGCTTTCCGACTTGTTGCTGTGGGATGCCTGCAGTATTTCAAGCTCACAGCGATGCACTGCCATACAATTCTATACATAATCAAATTTGATTTGACATGACAAGAAAATTTCTATTTTTACATCAAAATCAAGATGTTGGAAACTGATAGTAAAATTGTAGTAATTTTAGCGTTTGGCTGGCAGAGCTAAACGCTTTGCTTGCAGTTCATGAAAGAAATTCCAAGCGGATTGGGTTACTGAAGGGGAAATCGGTCGGACATGGCAAATTTAATATAAAGCTAATTTGAGTTGTTCCATTCGTTTTACACTTCCTTTCGTAGTTGCTCAAGGGTGATGCGGTTATTAAAAAGCTTTAGCCATCAATTGTGTACGGATGTGCATGTTAATATGTACATTTGATATCACAACTTCTTTGTTTTGAAATGGGCAAGAAAACTATTGTATACCTGCAGTTTATTTCACTCAATTTTTAAATTTTATATTTGCTGCCTAAACCTAAAGGAATGCCTTCAGATAATCATTATGCTGAGCTGATTATTCGTGAATATTTCGTGTGATGAGTAGAGTCGTAATAAACCAATTCACTTTTATTCATTGCTTTATTCATTGAGTTTTTGTTTCTGTAGTTTGATCACAAATTTTAAATGACATTTTTTTATGTTTTAGTTATTCTTGATTTTTTTTTCAACGCGGTACATATGTTTGAAATTATGCCAAAAGATTTACAGAATACATATTTGAATTATACTTGTTGAATTTGACACCAGTACGTTTTCAGTAACCCCCTGTAAAGCTGCAAAGCCATAAACTTGTGAATGACCTTGCCGCAATATATGCGAATTTATCACCTACTGTGCCAGCAACTCTAACCATGCCAATAGCTGCCTCCTACCGATTTCCAGAAAAGTGTGTTTCAATAAATCATCGCTGTGGAAAAGTAGCATCTGAACGAACAATGAAATATTTACGTAGGATATTAACTAATTATCCTAACCCCAAAAATGTCGTTTTCCTTGCTCATTAACCTTTGCCAGGAAATGAAGACGAAACAGAGGAAAAAAATCTTTTCTGCTCGTGCGGGACTGCCTCAGAAATGACAGGTAACAGGAATCTTCTCATAAAAATAACCGCTTCAGGCAGAACAGAGCAAAAGGGATCTAGCGGTGAACGCAACCGATTGGCAAAAAAATAAGTGACGAAGAACGGTACTGCGCAAATGAGGAATGAAGTATTGACTTTCTCGGAAAATATTCAGGGATATGCTCACTCCTTTGTGCCTTTTGCACAAATCTTTGCGTCGCATCGTTGTTGACTCGAAAGGGGGCATCATAGTTTGTATGATTTACGACGGCAGACCATTCTCAGTGTCAGTGGCATCGTTTTCCGAGTACGAAAAATATGCTGTAATTAAAACTGTTTTTGAAAAGGGGCAAGGACGATGTCTCAAAAGAGTTGTAAATAAGAACGGAGAGTGCAAAAACGGCACCCTAAAGGGAAGCACGGGAGAAGTGGCATCATATATTCATCGGGATGCCAATGCGGTCGTAAAGGCATTTCGCACAACTGGATAGTTTTTGTCAGAGACAGGCCGGCTGTATGTTTTTGTATGTACAAATTCCGATTGAATTTGTTTTTATCTATGATGGGAAAATTTAGTGGGAGTACTTCATGGCTTATTCATGGCTTTACGTCCCCACTGGGACTTGGCCTGCCTCGCTTCAACTTATTGTTCTTTGAACACTTCCACATTTATTAATTGAAGGGCTTTTTTGCCTGCGACTGCATGAATTTGTATATTGTGAGGCAAGTATGCCTAGGGATCGCGAAAATTTTCCTGGCCGGAACGGGAATTGAACCCGCGGTCTCCGGATTGGCGATCCATAGCCTTAACTACTAGGCTATCTGGAGACCCCGAGAGTACATGATAACTAAAACTTAGTGGGAAAAAAGTAACGTGTGTAAGCTGAATCTTAGCAAAGCACTTGCCGAATCTCATCAATGAACTATCAATTTGTTGCGTTCTAGATAACATCGTTGTTTGCTGATATCTCCACACTTCACGTACCCGACCCCCGACAACTCATTTTCATAATGCTGGCATTTCTTCAAATTTCATTTAATTCTTTTGAAGTCGCCCACAGTCGATCATAAATGGGTGCGAGTTAATTATACTCCAGTTGCTATGTAATATTCGGAACCATGCCGGAGGTATTCGGGATTGTACTGGGTCAGGTGAAGGGGCTGCCAAAAGGGCTAAAAGTGATTATTTCGTGTGCTATTGTATTTGAGAGGACCCCTGGAACTTGTTCCTGGTGTTCCTAACCGGCCATAGCAGTTGATACTTACTTCAGTTCATCTTTTTTTCTCTATTCTCGTCGCACGACATGTTTTCAACTGCAAACCAGAATTGTCCTCTATGACGCTCCCGAGGAACCTGTGCTGGATGTTCCGGGGTGGCCATACTAGTTGATACATACTTCAGTCTATCGTTTCTGACTCATTCATTTGAAATCATGGAGATTAGCATTAACTTGCACGTACCAGACTTCTGACAACTTATTTTCATAATGCTGGCATTTCGTCAATTTTCATTCGATTTTCTTAAATCGCCCTCAATCGATCATATCTGGAACCATTCCGGAAATATTTTGGATTGTGCTGGGTTCAGGGGAGTTGCCAAAAGGGCTATAAGTGATTATTTCGTGTTTCACTGAGTTTGAACCTTCGATTTTCAACGAAATTTTTGTTGCGAACAATGAAACACAACTGCGATAACCAGATTTGAATAACTTGACCCATCCGGATCGCCTTGACAGGTTCCGCGGGGCCGTATTGGGGACACTTCTGGCTTTCAACCTAAACACACCATGCGACTTATCAAACTTTTTCAAGATTTAGGGTAACCAATATAATTTGGACCACATTATATTTTGGACCCCCTGGGTCGTATTATCATAATTTTCACAGCTTTAATGAAGAGATGACGAAAGTTTTTAGAATCATTCGCTTAATGAGATTGTTCTGCAAGAGCAGCAATCATTCCCTCACTGGAAATATCATTATTTGCCTTGAAATTATTTTTTGTAATCTCGTCATCCGTGCGAGTGTCACGGCATGATTACGAAAAGAGAAAGTGGTGCTGGGGGAACTTGCGGATGTAAACAAAAACTTTTATCATTCTAGCGCATTAAATTCACAAAGTTCGTCCAATCATTCTTTGTCAATCAAGTAATTAGGATGTGATCCAGCATATCCAAGTGACAGATTCTTCGAAAATAGTTTCAAGTGGGTTTAAACACCGGGTGTCCAACATATATACTTAAGAGGGTTCAAAATAAATTGAGGTGTCCAAAATAGTAAAAACTGATGATTCAAATATCATTTATTTTCATAAAAATTTCAGCCAGGAACCTTGTGGGTATTTTTGACGGACAGTGGAGGCATTTACGGTCATACCAACATCATCATTATGTGTAAAACCTTCTGAATATGTTTGATTTTAGCTCAAATTCAAACTAATGTCCTCAAGGGGTCCAAAATTCGACCGTTACCCTATCATTCCAAGCTGTTGCTTGTGTTATCCGAAATACTTTTGGCCATTTTGGAACCGATATGCGGGTTTAACGGAAATTGGTTCCTAGGTGCATTTTACAAAGATGAATAAACACCATCATCCGACATATCCAACTTTATGATTTTGAAAGTTGAACCATATTATCACCATGATTTCCCGGAAACCAGTTTCGAGAATGTGAGCAAATATCGTCAAACGAAACCTCAAGTTTCGTAGTTTTTCAAGATACATCATCCTGAGCTGTCTTTGTGTTATTCGAAATATTTGCTCCTGCAATTCATTCAATGACTCCTCCAAGAATTCCTTTCGAAATACCTCTATCGATTCTCCCAGGAATATCTCTAGATATTCTTTTATGGATTCCTTACTCTTGGGCATTCTTAAATGAACTTCTCCAGGCATTCCTGATGGGATTACAATACAAATTTCTGCAGAGATTCCTCCAGCAATTCCTCCTAGAACTTGTCTAGAAATTCTTACTATGATACTTCTCGGAATTGTTCTAGACATTTCTCTAAATATTTCTTGAGAAATTCTTGATGAGATTATCCAAGACAATCTTTCCTGGATTCTTCCTGATGCTTCTCCACCGATTGCTCCAGGGATTCTTTCAGAGACTTTATCCAGGGTTCCTCCAGAAACTCGTTTTGACCTACCTCTAGGAATTCCAGCTGGGATTCCCTAAGCAGTACTCCCTGCGGTTCTTCCAAAAATTCTCCTACGATTCCTTCCGATATCGAGTTCGGGACACCGCTGTTAAACACAGTCGCCGCGGCGCGCTCGTTTTCATTTGTATATTATTGCTGTTTTTAAATAAAGACAAATCAATCAATCGATTATTGCTGTTTTTCGCGATCCGATTATTTTTAAAAGCCTTTAGTCGCTTATTGGGAAGTGATAACAAGTGATTAGAAGCAAAGCCCGATCAAGATCGGTGAAAATCAGACCACAAACAGTGTAACTAAAGTGCATCTACGGCGTTAGTAGGATAAATACAGTACACTCGTCCTTACTTTGTTGGTTGGCGTGCGGTGTGATCTATAGATATACAGGTCGGACTCGATTATCCGGAGTTGGGTTCTGGCGCTTATTAAAACAATATCTCGCAAACGGAATGTTGTAAGAAGCTGAAATTTTGACTGATAACTAATCGAAGTTGGCTTGACAAAATGTCAAAATTTCAACTTTATACAGCTCTCCTTTGCCTAGATATATGGTTGAGAAGCATCAGAATCTCACTCCGGATAATCGAGTCCGACCTGTATTGTGTATTACGGCCGGCAACCCGAGTAGAGAAAAGTATCAACAAGTGAACAAACAGTATTTTGTGACCTTGAGAAAAAGTTTTATTTTTTAAGCAAAGTGACTTCTAAATCCTTTGTAAGGTTTCGTTGAACAAGCATTTCGCCCCCGCCGGCATGACGCTGGTGGGCAACTTCCTACCCCTCAGTAGGGACCCAGGCGGCCCTGGTGGATGTGGAGGATCATCGAATTGGATTTACGGTAAGTACACTGACGCTCGATATCCGTCATTTATGGACCCGGAAAGTACTGCAGGACCACTGTAATACCTGCGAATGGCAGCAGTCTTCGGAAACATGCCACAGGATCCTTTCCTACTTCGAACTTCTATCGAGAGTGCCATCGGTGGCAAAATCGATGGAGCGTTCAAGGAGAACCGAGGAATGGCATATGTCCTGAAAGTAAGAGGCCCTGAACTCCTCGTGATGAGCAAGCTTGCAGACGGCACCGAGATCATGATCGCTGAACACTCGACACTGAACCAGCGCATGTTCGTTGTCTCCAACGCCGACGTCACAAGCCTCTCGGATAATTACCTAACGGCGCAGTTGACTCCCCAAGGAGTAAAAGCAGTTCGACGAATCCGGAAGAAAACCGCCAACGGTGACTCGAAGAACACTCCAACAATCATCTTGACGATTTCAGGAACGGCAATCCCCCACGCATCGATTTCGGTTGGTCGCGTTGTTGCTTCGGCGCTGTCCATAAACTACGTAGACTCATTTTGGGCAGTCTCAGACCCCCCCCTCCCTCTCCGTAGACTTTTGTTCATACAAAATTTTCGAAATTTGTATGGAGCGTAGACCAGCCCCCCCGTCCCCCCTAAGAGTCTACGTAGTTTATGGACAGGCCCTTCCATTGTTGGGAGTATGGCCATACCGGTAGAAGATGCCACCAGTCAAGCCGTGTTTGCGGAACATTTTCTGGAGTCCACACCTCCGACCCTTGTAATCTGAAGAGTATCAGTTCAGCCCACAGGAATCTCAATACAAACATCAGAGCAACGTATACAATGCACTGAATCCGCATTCTGCAAACACTGCAAATCGAATGATCACTCGGTTTCCAGTAGGAAATGTCTTCACTACCTCCGCGAGGTAGATATTCAGCGGATCCGCATTGACGAAGGAGTATCATACCCACAAGCCCGCCGAATCTATGAGGGACAGACAAATGCAGCAAGCAGCCGCGATACCTACTCAGGAACCGTGAACGCTAGCAAGGTATTTCAAAAGCCCTAGAGAAACGTCTCCAGGAGATGGAAAACGCACTTAAGCCCGGCCACGTGAGTGAGAGGTTCAATGTTGCCCGAAACCATGGAACCATTGAGGACCTCGTCCGGCAAGTGGCAACGCTTTTGGAAACGGTCGAGCGTTTAAAAAACTGGAAAAGATGCCGAATTAGTCAAACTTCGTGAAATCTATCCCAAGAGAGACGATACTCTGATCTCGATCATCGGTGCATCTTCGGAAGAACTCACAACCACCCAGCCTCCTCTCGACCCCGAGGTAGCTAAAGAAATCACGGACTGGAACGAAACCACCGGTATAATCAGTGAAATCAGTAATCCCGAAATGGATGGAGCAAGCGTTAACTCCAGCGAAAGCCGGAAAACTCCGCACACGGCAGCAAACGAACCCCTCATCACCGGCAAACGGCCACTGAAGAAAACAGGATCAGCTACAGACTCCTCCTCCGGCCCCTCCAACGTTAAGCGGAACTCCAAACCCCGCAAATGCAAGGATGGTAACCGTAAGTAAAATTACATCAAACATTGATCTACACTCAGTCCAACCAACGACCTACACACTGTGTGAGAACTTTCCTCGTCAACATCTTCCCTCCGAATCATTTCGGAAAGGTTGAACTAAGCAACGAGCTGTCTGAGTGTAACAACAACCCACCCGAATCCGCCAATATCCCCAACGAATTTGAAGAAAGAAGAGAGGTAACAGGGGCCATGGACAGCCAGGGCCCGTCAGTGCGGACGTTACACCCCAACCGGAACTGGTGGACAACCTCTGGCATCCCGGCGGAACTGTTACCTCCGGTACGCACAAGGGATTTCATGCCCATTCCCTGAATTTCCCAGAATACCACCCGCGTAGTCAGGGCCCCGCTGGCCGGTGCGGAAGTCTTGGTCGTACCGGAACCGGCGAACAACCTCTGGAGCTTGCGTGGTCTGGAAGAGGGACGCACAAGGGACGTCAGTCCTGTTACCCTGAGGACTACGAGGGAACCAAGCAAACAAACCAATTGTGGAAAGTGTGCGTGAAGATTGGAATGCCAAATTCTCTTGACGACGACGTGGGAGCCAAGATGCTTCCAAGGCGAAACCCCCGACGAACATACCGTAGCAATTCCCGTATTAGATTCGAGCAGCCAGATGAGTACACACGGCCGCTTGGATCAAAGCCGTAATCATCACTCTGGATTTGAGAATCCTCTCTGTGAGTCGTCTGGGCATCCCGGGCACTCCAAACCGGGCTGTAAGACCCATTATCCCTCTAAAGAAACATGCTAAGGACATCATGCCGTTATTGATGCAGGAGGGTCTCATGGGCATGGGAGGAAGGCCAAGAGTAGTTTATGCAGGAATTTCTCGAGGAATCTTTGGTTAAAAACTCTGGAGGAATTTCTGGATGTGTTTTTGGAGAAATCCCTACAAGATCAGCCGAAAGAATTTTTGCAAGAATTCCAGGAAGATTGCCTGGAAGGATCCTAGCAAAAAAGACAGGAGAATGCTCTAGAAGGATCCCTTGAATTTGTGAAGTATCACAGTAAGGAATTCTGAAGGATTCCTAGCAAGAATATAGCTGAAACAACCGCAGGAAGATTTGCTTGAAGAATCCCAGCTGGAATTTCTGGAGAAAGCTCACGAGGAGCTCCTCGTGAGCCTTCACATAAGAGATTTCTATGAAAACCCGGTAGAGGAATCTTAGGATAAAAGGAATTCCTAAAGGAATCACCGGAGGAACTTCTAGAAGAATGTCCGAAATATTACCATAAGTAATCCCAGTAAAAATGCCTAAATCTCAGTAAAAATGCCTAAAAACTCCAGCAGGTGTTACAGTGAGAGGAGGAATCGCTGGTACAACCACACACAGATCGAAAAAAGAGTGTAAAATTCTGTGACATATGATGCACATAATTGGAGCGTAGGATATCATAGAAGTTAACATGACATATCATGTAAAGTTCATGAAATATCATGTAAACTTCCATTATATGTCATGTAATTCAGCATGACTCTGAGAGTTTACATGACATATAACACAAATTTACATGATATTTAATGTAAACCGTCATAACATTAAGTTTACATGAGTAAAATGAAGTTTACATGACGTGTAAATCTCATTATTTTTATCTGTGCAGTTGCAATTGTCTGAGGGCTCTAAGCTGGAATTTCTGGAAAAAATCCCTGAAGATATTTTTGGAGGAATCACCGGAGGAACTTCTAGAATAATTGGCTTCTTTAGCGATGATGAGATAATTCCATATCCTGCATCTACATGTCGAATTGAGCAAAAATCCAAATTTTCATGAATTTTGGTGCCCGGTAACCTTTCAAAATCAGTTTGTATGGGAGAGAATTGCCGAATGACCACTCGTCGAATTTTGTACTGGGCGGAGCTGTCAAGCAGTTGTCAAGATGTGAAAAGGTGATTTCGAAAAATATTTTTGAAATTAATTCTGGGTACCAAAATAAAGTTCTAAAAATCTGAAAAAAATCATAGTAGTTCAGAAAAAGGTGCTTTTCCGTATAAAATAAAAAGATCAATACATTTTTCTAAGTTTAAAACCCCAATTCAAGGGAGATTGTCTTGAATGATCGCACCAAGAGTTCTTCAAGAAATTTTTGGAGAAATGCTAGGGGGAAATTCTAGAGGAATCTCAGGAAGATTTCCCGGAAGTATTGCAGCTATGCCAAGAGAAATCCCTAGAAGTATTCCTTGAAATACCACAGTTAAATTTTCTGGAGGGGTCTTAATAGGAATTGATTGAGGAATCCCAGCTGGATTTCACAAAGGAAGGTCAATAGGAGTTCCTGGAAAATCCAGTGAGGAATTTCTAGAAGAACCCTTGGATAAAATCTCAGGAGGAAGTCTTGGATAAACCATTGAAAAAATCCCTTGACGAATCACTGAAGGAATTTCTGGAAAAATCCCAGGAAGATTGCCCGGAAGAATCCCAGCAAGAATGCTTTAAGAGGAAAGCCAATAGGAGCTTCTGAAGGGATCCCATGAGTAATTTATGGAAGAATCCCTGGAAAAATCTCTGAAAGAATTCCTGGAAGAATCACCGCAGGAACATCTGGAAGGATCCCAGAACTTCTTGAGAAATCCTAGGAGGAATTGCTGGAGGAGACTCTGAATAAATACAGGGTCAAATATTCAAAAAAAAAAAGCAAAAACAGCTCTGCATGATGTATCTTGAAAAATGCTTGGCGATATTAGCTTACATTCGAAAAATAAACACCATAAGTACACCAACAACACCGAAGACCCTGGACAGACTCGACTGAAGAATCGATTTCGTCAACCTCAGTATGGTGTACGCGTTTACCCCTTCGACTTGCCAGACATAAATTGTGGATATACGGCAACCTGCAATGGATGTTAGTTGAGGAGGCTGGCTGTGGACCCTTCAGAAATGTTTTCGTGGCTAAGTGTAGATTATTCAAACTAGTTCTTGTTCGGAAATTTATCCATGAATATCATTATTTCCAATGAACATTAGACTAGTGACGTCATCCTTTAAGATATTGAAGTTCTTCTTCCGAAATATCGAGTAATTCAATGGTAATAGAAAAGACAAAGGAATTATAGACGCCATACGGGCTCCTTGAAATATTCGGAAAATTATACTTTCTGCACCAATTGACACAAACCCGTTTTCGGTTCCACTGCAACCATGCATAACACAAAAAGAAGAGTTCTACATTTGTACAATAAGAATAAATTTATCTATGCAATGCTATCGTTCGACAAGAAGCGGCCAGATAAGCAAACACTTAAGGAATATGTTCTCATACGCATAAAGTGCGAACAACCCGAAAAAGGTTCTAAATGGGAAAAGCATACTCGAGGGAGTTGTAAAACAAAATCTTGTTACATTTACGACTGTTGGTGGTTATTTTTATTTTATGCCGTTTTATTATATAAAACAAAAATACTTTTGCTGTATGGAGTGATATCCGTCTGCTGTATCCATAGCCACTGCTGTCTGTGCAATGTGCAGAAGAGCAGATAGGATGCCAAAGTTTTCTCCCTTGTCTGATTTGTGCGAACATTTTTCAAACTTACCGACTGGACTGGTCAGTTGGTACGTGATACCATTCCAAGGCAGTGCCTATCAACCCCCGGGAGTCACGAGCTACATATACGAATAATAGATCTAATGCATTGTTCTTATGATGGATATAATAAAGTTCAGTATTTTATTGCTAGGACCGAATGAAACCGCTGTGCAGATCACTTTAGAGTGGGTGTAGATGTCATTTCGCGTCATTCACGACGGGACGATGTTTCGGGTGTGATGATATAAAAATGAAACAGTATAAACAAAACGGCGGATAACCGATCCATTCGTATATCATATCTGTGTCCATGTCAATTTAATATCGTCACATTAATTAAATTAAACCCTCGCATTGCTTGATGAGCCAGTTTGTATTTTTTTTTTTTGCAACACTCATGTTGACACCACTCGTACGCCCCACACATATCGCCGACACGATAACGCAAACATATTATAACATAGTATTATTTTACACCGAAAGCATTTTATAAATTGCATGTACTTATACTTATGCTTTACCTCTCTTGCACGCCGACACACCGGAACAATTTCGTTCCCTACGTCGTCCCCTGTGTTCCGTTGTAAATTAAATGTGTGGCTCACATGCCAGATAATACCGTCATAATTATTTAGTCGAAATTCAAAACATCTCCGAACGATATTAATTTCATCCATTTAAAATTTAAACCCCCGGACTTTACACACTCGATGCGACACCGACACGGAATTCCGACGACAAACGCCGACGCATTCAGGAACTGAGGATGTTCCTCATCGCCGGGGCTGAAGCCCATACCTGGTCGGATATATGCCAATAACAAAAGGGTGGAACCGTAGAATGTTGGGATCCAGTGTAATCGATGCCGTGTGAAAAACGGATATGATTTTACAAACTAGCGTATAAATTGTCTTCTCCACCGCCACCGGCCGCCTCACCCAGTATAGTGCCCAACATAAGCATAAAAGAAGTGACCGAAACGGAACAGAATGAAAGCCTAGCTCCGGTACATGATTCACCTATATTCAGCGGAACACATTGTCGCGACTCTCCGAGTTCGAAGCCGAAAAAAGGAAGAGGGAAAACGGTATCATATTTTGCTTTATAATGTTATGCGAAAAATTTTACGCTTATGATGACGCTGGCTGTAGTGACTCTAGTAATGAGCGGTCGGTCGGTGGTGTGGTACGGCTGAATGTCGCATGCTTTCCATGGGACCTTGACGCGCCGACAGACGAGCGACGACGCACGGATTGTAGCGGGATTGGATAGCGTGCCGTTTAGGTGTTCTGCCTCAATGTGCCTCGTTTCGCGCCGTCGCGATGTCATGTGTCCATACCACCGGGAGCCCCGGGGAAGAGAAGATATATGCGTTTGTTATGATTTCATATGCCATTGCCTCGCTCTTTATGATTGTAATTATGAGTGGAATTAATGGTCGTATAAACTTGTTCTGTTGCTTTTGTTTTGTAAATTTTTAGACAGTTTGTAAGCGGGACCCATTTCAATGATAAAGTAAGCACGGCATTGTATTTGTTATGAAACGGAACGGAAGTTGACGCAACTAGTTAGCACTAGCCTAGCGAAATATTCTAATAATCAACTTGATTCATGATAGTTTCACTCTATTATTTGCTTGCTGTTCATTTGCATTGCTCGCTGGCAAGGTTTTTATGACATATTTTTAACTAGTGTTTCAAAATGTGTTACAACGGATATGCCAGTAGAACGAACAATTTCATATGCCTAGAATGGTTTCTTTTTGAAAAACTTTCTAATTGAAGAGCCCAGATACAAATGGATGTAGGTGATTGAGTTGAGTATAGCAAAAATTGTTTGTAATTCAAGATTTCAACAGCATTTCAAACGATTTTCACATGAATTGGAAAAGTTGAACTCAGGGTTCGATATAATGTGTATGGATAGATAAAAAATGATGAAACTGTTTGCTTTTGCTGAATTACGATACGTTTTTGTGACTGATTGTCATAGGTAGTTTTTGAAAGAAAATAAAAATGATTTTATGATAACCCTAGGCGTGTTAGTGGAATACCTGTAAGTAAAAAGAAAATCGGCTTATGTACTGATCCATTTGATTCCACTAAGAATTTGCATCCTTTGACAGATACGATATCCGACCTTAATTGTAAGGTTGTCTTCAGTGTCTCGCAGTCGAGTCAAGTACGAGACACTGAAGACTATCTTACAGTTGAGATCGAAATACGTTCTGTCAAAAGATGAAAATTCTTAGTGGAATTAAAAAGAACAGTATTTAATACGATTTTCTGTTTAAAATGGTTTGTTTCAATGGATCATAAAATAACTAAAACAGCCGCTATGAAATGAACAGCTAGCGCCACTGAAGCCTAGCGTGTTTGACAAAACTCTTCTTTCAGAACTCGACTGCCCTCACAATGTTAAGCTCATATAGGTCGAGGTGTTTCAGGAGGCTTCTAATCGCTTTTTGGGGTTTCAGAGGGCTTCCAAGAAAGTTTCAAATGGTTTTACAATGGGTATTCAAGTATTTCAGAGTGTTTCAACTGGTTTCAAATGGTTTCAGTGGAGTTTGGAAACAGTTTCTAGAAGCTTTCAAAGAGGTCTCGGTGATGTTCCAGCGGGTTCTCAAGGTTTTCAAAGCAATTCAAGTAGTTTCAAGGAGTTTTGGAACGCCCCTGAAACTCTGCAATACCTCTAAAACTCCCTCAAATCATCAAAAACGCTCCCGAAACCCCTCTGAGACCTCTGCTATCCGTTTGAAACCTGTGAAATCACCTCAAATCCATCAAACTTCTGAGACACCTGAAACATCCCTGAAATGCTACCAAAATCTAGTGAAACCTTCTGAAAAGCCCTGGAACGACCTTAACCCCCCCCCCCCCCCCAAAATCTTCTGAAGCGTCCCTCAAACACTGAACTTCTTTGGCACGACCCCTGAACGCTTTGAAACCATACTGAAATCATATCGATCGCCCATGAAACCCCTGGAACGCTGCTGAAAGCTTTTATAACCTCTAGGAACAACCGTGGATCGTGGACTTTCTGAAATGCCCCTGGAATGCTCTGAAATCTGTAACTCATCGGCCGCTCCTATCTCATAAACCCACCTAAACCACAGGTTCTCAATCTTTTTCAGCCTGCGACCCACCTTTGACTGTTATATAACACAGCGTAACAAAAATAAACTTTTGAACTGTCTCAAGAGCAAACTTATGTGTTTCTGACAGATTTTGGGCCGCTGAATCCGAATTTGGGCTCAGATTTGCTACAGCACGTCACAATTTTGAGCTATACCTCAATTTATAGGGCAAACTATGCGATTTTGGGCTTTTTTGACTGCAAGCCATTAGGCACGGAAATCTTTTTTTTTTGCCAATCAAAGGATAAATTGGACAATTAACATCTAAATTAACGACTTATGCAAAATATTTCATTTTACCAAATTGAATTTGATAGTTTTAAGCGATTTATGTTTGGTACGATATTTCTTATACAAGCCACCCTCCAAAAGTTGCATGCAAGTTTACATACTGACATAAAATGCTAAAATCTTTCAAATTTGATTTGGTAAAACGAAATACAGGGGATAGACAAAATGATCGGGACAGGCAAAATTTTCACTTTTCCAAAAATGTTCAACTAGCTGTAACTTTAGGAAAAGTGCATCAAATATTCTCAAATTTTCGCTGTAAGTTCATCAACTAAATGTGCATCAGTGGACAAAATTTGGAAAAGATCGGTCTATTCTGCATGAAATTAAAAAAGATTCTTGAAATAGGTATAATTATCCGATAGCCAACTTTGAGCTGTTATATCTCCGGATTCAATGAACCGAATGCAATGAAATTTTGACCATTTAAGACTTATATAATGAGCTCTGAAAAACGTTTGACACAACTTTAAATTATTAACAAGAGAAAAAGGTATAGCGATTTTTTTTATTTTATGATTTTTTAGTAAACTGGTCTATTTTTAATATTCATCCCAATACTTTTTTATATTGATTGAAGGCTATGTTGTTACTTTCCTTCAAAACATATTTATATTAAAGACAATTAGAGGCAATTAAAATAAACTTTGATTAGCATCTTGAATTTTGAAACGATGTTGAAGTTTTAGAAAATTTGGTGTTTCATTAGGAAAATAAACTAATCGTAATAATTTTCTTACGTATGAAGAATTTTAAGTTGTATCAAAAGTTTTTAAAAGTTCATTATATAAGTCTTAAATAGTCAAAATTTCATTGCATTCGGTTCATTGAATCCGGAGATATAACAGCCCAAAGTTGGCTATCGGATAATTATACCTTTTTTTAGAATCTCTATAACTTCGTGCAGAATAGCCCGATCTTTTCCAAATTTTGTCCACGGATACACAACTAGTTGATCAACTCACAGTAAAAATTTGAGAATATTCAATGCACGTTTCGAAAAGTTACAGCTAGTTGAACATTTTTTGAAAAGTGAAAATTTTGCCTGTCCCGATCATTTTGTCTATCCCCTGTATTTTCCATGAGTCATTAATTCAGATGTTAATTGACCAATTTATCCTTTGATTATTATATATTTTATTATATATTATATTCTAATAATCAACTTGATTCATGTTAATTTCACTCTATTATTTGCTTGCTGTTCATTTGCATTGATCGCAGGCAAGGTTTTTATGGCATATTTTTAACTAGTGTGCCGAAATGCGTTAAAACGGATGTGCTAGTAAAACGAACAATTTCATATGCCTAGAATGATTTCTTACTGAAAAGCTTTGTAATTGATGGGCGTAGGCGATTGTTTGACACATTTTGAGTTAGCAAAAAAATCTTCGTAATTCAACATTTCAACAGCATTTCAAACGATTTTCACATCAACGGGAAAAGTTTCTATAATTTGTACAGAATTGGGTTGAATATAGGGTTCGATATCTATATATATAAAAATGCAGTGGCATACGTGGGACCGCGCATAACTTGCGAAAGGAAGGTCCAATTTTGGTCGTCTTAGTTTTGTTCTCTTAGTTTTCACCCAAGGAAGGTTTATGAGGATAAAAACATGAAAAAAAATTGAGTTTTTGAAAACCGATCTTCCATATATTTTGACCGGGGACTTGGTCTTGGTTAGAAACTTGAAACGTCAAAAAACGCAGTAGGCAAGACAAAGTTTGTCGGGTACAGCTAGTAACTTATATATGGATAGAACAAATGATGAAACTGTTTGTACTTCTGTACCCCTTTACTTCAACTTTGCCTTAGCTTCTGCTAAATTGAGATATGTTTTTGTGACTGATTGTCGTGGTTAGTTTTTGAAAGCAATTAAAAAAGGTTTGTTCCAATGCATCATTCAAATAACTAAAACAGCCGATATGAATTAAACGGATTGCGCCACTGTAGCCATGTGTGTTTCTCATAACTCGTCTCTCAGAGCTCGACTGCTGTCACAATATTAATGGGCTTATACGATTGAAGATGATATCGAAATTCCGTGTCGTCGCATTCAGAGGATTCTTTGACAAAATATTCACATGTGTTTGTCATGCCAATAGGTAAGGTAATTCCCTACTAATTGTGGAAACGACCAACTGATAGGCAGAATTTATCCCTCTACAATTGGCTTTTCGGTCCGGAAAATTATGAGCGGGGTGATTCTATTTCTTCCGACGTTTCGGCCCTTGGTTTGGGCCTTCTTCAGGGAGGTTATAGGGGTACCGCTACTTGTTCGTCGCCAGTTGCTTGGCGTAGCGTTGTCGGGTTTGGTAGATTTAGTCTTGTGTTGGCTATTTGTGGGTAGATGGTGAGGGTGTAGTTTTCTAAATTCGGATTTACCACTTCGCCGAACACTAACATGGCGTCTAGACACTTAATACGTAGAATACGAGCTGCAGTAGCTCGGTACATTTCCAAAAAAGTCTAGATGTTGGACTTCAAAGCATTCAGTGCTGCGCTTTGCTATCTGAGCAAACACATAAATTAGCGTTTTTGTAGCGCCTTTTGAAACAAATATCGGCATATTCTAAAATTCTAAAATTCTAAACATTCTAAAATTCTGTATTTCAGCCAGAAATTCTCTAGGCATGCTACCTAATGTGCGACTTGCATAATGCTATTGCTAATGCTTATAGTTCCACGAAATAAGAAAAAAAAATCAGTAAACTTCTAGATCTAAACTAGGTATGCAGTACCGGTAGTACCGGTAATGAAAATCCCGGTATTACCGGTTAATTTTTGGCTCCACAATACCGATCTTTGGTACCAGTACTTTTGGAACTGAACAACCTCTCCTAAAAGGGTATTCCATTCTTTGATATAGTTAGCACGCAAATTTTCACATATACCACCTACCTGTCCACAAGTTGTCGGTAGTATGGCAAGAATGTTTTGCACATTAGAATTAGTATTATGGATGTTACGCATTACCATACAAACGTACTGGCTTTGAATAAAAATAGGTTAGGTAATGTCTTCCAATATTTTCAGTTTTGAAAATGTTGTTTTTCTATCATCCTGAAAGAATAATTAGAATCTATGTCTAGTGTCTTTACCAAACATCTGCTAATGTGATTTTGGTAGCTGTTATGCAAAATGATTCTTGTAATACAGCTAGGTAAGTTTTTTTTTGTTTTCAAAAGAATAAGCATTTTTGCATTTATTGTTTTTACAATATTTTAGTTTGGAATGTACCAAGAGGCTGCCCAAACTAAACCAGAGTAAAGCTACAAAATGAGTTCCATACATATGCATTTCTTTCATTCCTTTTCGTTTGGTCAATATAAAGTTTTTTTTTAATTTATGTGAATGTATTTCGTCTATTACGATGACATCCTTACAACTTGGAATTTGTAGAAATTATTCATTGAAATAAAAAAAAAATGGAAAATTCCAGATTTAATGTTGAGGAGGTTTGTGGAAGCTTTCAAAGAGGTTTCAGTTATATTTCAGCGCTTTTCGGAAAACTTTTCAAAACAATTCAGGTACTTTTAAGGAGTTTTTGAACGCTCCTGAAACTATTGAATGCCTCTGAAACTCCCTGAAATCATCCATAACGCCCTTGAAACCTCTCCTTTGAGAAGCCTGGGATGCCTTTGAAACCTTCTGAAACCTCCTGAAGCATCTGCGTAATTACCTGAAATTCATCAAACTCCATGACACCCATGAAACACTCCTGGAATGCTACTGATACCTCCTGAAACCATCACCCTTAAACCCCCATGAAATCTCCTGAAGCGCTCCTGAAACACCCTGTGACGCTTATGAAACTCCTTAGAATCCTCTGGCATTGACCTCTTGGAAAACCCCTAGAATGCTTCGAAACTCCACAGAAACCGCTGAGCCACTCTACAGAGCATAAATCCGTTTATGATTACGTGAAGACTGGAAGCCGAAAATCCCCGTAACATAACTTGAAAAATTCTTCAATCAATATATTCAACCCATTATTGTTATTTTTTTTCAATTTCATTGTTTTATTTTTGCCATCTATTTTTTCCAACGACTGTTCTGGCATTTCTGTCCACCGCCATTGGCTATGAAATGTTTACTAACAATTGTTTTCAAAAATCTTCACACAAATCCAGAAGCATTTCTAAAAAACTTTTACTGCTACTGCTCATGAGTTATTTTAAACATACTTACTTGATACTTGATGGACTACAACTCGCAGCGGTGAGTCTACGTCGAATGAAGTATCCGCATCTACTGGCCTCGGTCCTGGGCCAATCGCTTCCAGTCGCCCTGAACGTTTAGAGTCCTTAGATCCTCCTCAACTGCAAAAAGCCAACGTGTGCACGGCCTTCCACGAAGCCGACGACCCCTTCTTGGTTCTCTGCTGAATATAATTTTAGCTTGTCGTTCCTCCGGCATACGAGCTACGTGTCCAGCCCAACGCAGCCTGCCGTGATGTATTCGCTTCACTATATCCATCTCTTTATATACCTGGTACAATTCGTAGTTCATGCGTCGCCGCCAGATGCTGTCCTCCAGTTTACCGCCGAGTATTGTTCGCAGCACTTTACGTTCGAAGACTCCAAAGGCTCTCCGATCAACTTCTTTCAACGTCCACGTTCCATGACCGTATAAACCGACCGGGCGAATCAGAGACTTGTACAACGCGAGTTTTGTCTTCGTTTGCAGCCTGCGGGACCTCAGCTGGTCACTAGAGTACCAAGATAAACAAATTCATTCATAACTTCAAACTTTTCCCCACCTAGCACCACTTCGTCACAACTACCACGGCTGGACCGACGTTGAACACCAGCAATCATGTACTTATTCTTTGTGGTGTTAATCGTAAGTCCAATCCTTGCAGTCTCCCTCTTAAAAGGTACAAACGCCTCTTCCACGGCCCGACGGTCGATTCCGATAATGTCGATTTCGTCCGCGAAGCCCAGGAGCATATGCGACTTCGTGACAATGATTCCGCTCCTGTGCACACCAGCTCTCCTTATCGCTCCTTCCAGTGCTATGTTGAACAGTAACTTCGAAAGAGCATCGCCCTGCTTCAGTCCGTCAAAGGTTACGAACGATGACGAAATTTCATCCGCAACCCGTACACTTGATTTCGATCCGTCAAGTGTCGCACGAATCAGTCTAAGCAGCTTCGTCGGAAATCCATGTTCGATCATAATCTGTCATAACTCGTTTCTCTTCACTGAATTGTACGCCGCCTTGAATTCAATAAACAGATGATGGGTCTGCAAGTTGTACTCCCGAAATTTATCGAGAATCTGCCGCAGGGTGAACATCTGGTCCGTCGTTGATCGGCCCTCACAAAATCCTGCTTGATATTCGCCGACGAAAGTCTCCTCAATCGGCCTTAGCCTGTGGAACAGAACTACGGACAAAAATTTGTATGCTGAATTGAAGAGTGTTATTCCTCTGCAGTTCGCGCTCTCCAGTCGATGCCCTTTCTTGGAAAGAGGGCGAATGAGACCATCCAACCAACTAGCAGGCAGTTCTTCCTCCTCCCATATATTCAATATAATATAATTTAAACATACAATTCATATACTCTCACATACTTCTGATTGACAAAGTTAGGCAATTAAACTTAAGATAGAACTACTATTCATTTCATTTGATTTTGTTTGTTGTTGACTCGATTCTATCGATAGTAACATCATCACTCTAATATGTGACCTTACTGTTGCTATAGCAAGATGCAAAGACTATAAATATGACTGTTATGACACATTTCTCAAAACACGTCGTTAGATATGGCTCTATAAATTATGTAAAACACATTTTATTAACTAGAAAATCACTTATGGCTAAACACCCAGAATGGTCGTCAGCATCGAATGCGTGCATTCATCACATATATTCGCACACACGGCAACATCATCAGCACCGTCGTCGTCGTGACCGTCAGCATCATCATAATCGGCCTCACGCTTGCTCCCCCAGTCAGTCTGCATAATGCGTTTTTGATGGGGCATATTGCTTTCAACAGCTTCTCCGCTTTTAGCTCGCACGTGATCTCACGAGTCACTGCCAGCTGGCCAGGAGAAATATCCATACGCATCGCCGCCGCCACCGCGCGCCGTATAGCGTAAACTGAGCTGGTCGACGACCATGTAGGTAAGTTGCCGGTGCGACGACGCGCTTCAAATACTAAAAGGTGCACCGATTGCCTTCGGACACTTCAACTTCGATTAGCAAAGGAGTTATGATGCGTGCCGTGCCAGCCATGTCACTGTGCAATGCGAGCACTGAAAAATTGTGACAATACCATAAGAAAAGGAAATGGAATGCATCTAGTTATTATTACTCTAATTACTCATTCAGCTTGTTACAGCATACACACTGCACGACGTTAGAGAGCAAGGAGACATCTCCAAAGTGGCAATCGCCAATTAAATAACAGTTTGCAAATTTGTTGAGTTTTGCAACTCTTGCTGGATGCCTGCTGTCTTGTTTAATTATCCATGTGTCACTGTTTTTATTCAGTCAACAGGTGCTCTTTTTTGTCTTTTCAAGCTTGATAAAGTAATGTCTTGTAAAATATGGAAAAGAGCTTTACATACCGAAAACGTTGCAATGTTCATGATTATTAAATATTTGAGAATTGTTGTTGATCTGTTTTGAATACAAGTTTGATAAGAAATAACGGATTTATTTTGTTTTTTTTTGTTCATTTTGTTTCCAATTTATACTAAAATTGCCAATTTCATTAATTTGTTTTCCTTTTAGTGTAGTCGTTAAGGATAAGTGATCAATCATTTAATCATCATCAGGAAATTCTTATGTGCATTTTCAGCTTATATTTGTAATCGATCGTTATAAGTTTGATGAAATTAAAAGTATTGTATGGCAACAATAGATTTACCATATTGAACATTTTTGAATTGAACTTGAAGTGAATTAAACCAATGTAATGAGTACGAATTTTGTTATTCGGACTTTTCCTTCCGGATAAGACATTTCTTATATCGCTGCAGCTATTGCATTTTACTACTGTATCATTGGTAACAGTGTATGTAACAAGTATT
The DNA here is from genome assembly GCF_035046485.1 of Aedes albopictus. Classification (NCBI taxonomy): domain Eukaryota; kingdom Metazoa; phylum Arthropoda; class Insecta; order Diptera; family Culicidae; genus Aedes; species Aedes albopictus. The sequence goes on from NC_085137.1 coordinate 2,939,350, forward strand.
TTCAATCATCAGATGAAACACAAATCTAATATGTAAATGCTTTTGAATGCTAATTCAATTACTCGTGATATTAGGCCAACTATTCTTCATTCCACTCAAATTGCTTAAGCATGCTAATCACCTGCATTGCATGTCCCGATTGAAGCACCCTCCTGAAATCATACTCGACACCCCATAAATAATAAAATGTGAGCATGACTTTCCAACTTTTTCAACAACCATCAACCGCAACCGGTGTGGTATCGAGGAATCACGAACGTTGGCCAACAATCAACGTCAATTCAGCGTAATTTCATAAACTTAAATATTTATTCACTATCATCGACGCTGAAGGAGGGAACTCAAGAGCCAACATAACAAGCCGCAACGAAACACTTTAACCTCTCATCATTACTCGATTTCCGCTTATGCCGTGTGGAAAAGTTGGAAAAAATTCCACACTTTTTTTTCGTTTCCACTACGCCACCACTTCGAGGGTGGGTTTTGCACTCGATTACCTTATTGGTCTCTTCCCCATGTATGCTGGCAGCAGTTGGACGATCATTTTTTATCCACATTTTCCGGTGTAATTGTAGACACGCGTTCGTGTTTATGAAACAAATAAATAATAAATTAATTTTCCACGGTAATTGACATTATTACCGTTTGTCTGTTTGATCAGATCATATTACGGTGTGCCGTGTAGGAGGGGAACATGGCTCGAAGAAGTGGTGCTGTGGCCATCGACATGTGTATACATTGTGGTTTCTGGATGATGGAAATCAACCACGATGAGACGGCGTCGGCAGTATGCAGCGGAAGAACCAATAAGAAAAATGACATGCTTATGAAAGCTTTATGAACTATAACACCAGTTTGTTGGATCATAAATCAAGCAACGCGCGCTGCTGCTGGATCGTCATTTTTCTGCCTTGCACCTCTCATCCTTCTAACCTGGCGAGCATTTTCCAAGCCAGCGGCGGAGGTAGCCAAGAATCGATTTGTTTACATTCAAACCAAAGTTATGTTTATTTCCTTATTACATTATTGTGTAGTGCAGTGATAATATAACAACTGCTCACACTGTTTCTGTAAATAAATACACGAATAAATCTGATCGGGAGCATTGCATCCAGTCAGGTCTGACTTTCCATTGCTTCTATTTTATGTACTCCAATAATTTTCGATAGTAATAATTTTTGGGGTTTTTCTTTTCACGCTTCGTGCCCAGCATCATCCAGCAGACCACATAGTCTTCGCAGCAGAACAGATGCGAGGGATGCCATGTTTACACAATTAAATTTTTCAAGCATGTTTATTAAAATATTTTTCCATGAACCAAAATTTCGTACGGAGAACAAGATTGAATTTAACGAGCCGTAGTCTAAACGATTCGAACGTCAAAACAATGGGTAGATCGTTGAACGCACGATTTATGGTGATGTATATCTATTTTTAATGGGTTTTTAAAATATAATTTCGAATTTCGGATGAGATCTGGATGTGCCTATCTTCCATTCCTTCCTCGGTATCGATTCATTCAGGCGGAGGGAGCTCAATGTTTGGATATGTGTGTTCCAGTCTATCACCTAAACGATCGGCTGTAGCTGATCGGGTTTCAAGATCTTCGGGCAGAAAGTGATTGACAAACGGTGTGACGATGCTGAAATCTAGTCTTGGGCAGACGAAAGATAAATATGTGCAGTGATCATAATATCCCATAGGGATGTTCCGTGGACCATGGTTTCCCAAACTGTGGGATCCGATCCTCCAGGGGAGTTGCTAGCCTTCTACCAGCGATCACGAGACCAAACAGTTTAATGCTACATGGTTTTCATGAAGGAAAATTCTCATTTATGGATCCCCACCAAGTTGCTATAATTCCTAAGTCGTTTATTGGTTACTTTGTTGTGTCATAAACCATCCAGACCTTGTCTTGAAATTTTTGAGACCTTGTCTAGTAATTTTAAAAGTTTCGATATTTGTAATTTCAACAAACTAACTGACCAACTAACGAAAAGAAAAAAAAAAACACTCGACCCTTACTAAAAGAAATTTGTCACAAATCAGCCATTTTACATCGAATTCAGAAAATAAGTTTTCTTTTATTTCTACCAGTAAGAATCCATTTGTCAGTGATTGACAAAGCAATGAAGTAAATATTAAAGCACAAATTTCGATTTTCTTTTATGTAAAGCCTCTACTCCTTGCTATGTAGAGAAATATATGGCTGATAGGTGGGTCACTCAACACTATTTTTTTCCAATGCATAATTTTCAAAATAGACATAGGGTGTCAGTTCTCTAGTAAAATTTTAATTCAACAATTGAGCAGTGAATTTGATTACATAATTGATGATCCGGTGCTCATGAACATACCAATTGCAACCAATATAATACATACTGGGTCCAATTTAGTCATATTAGATTTAGATAATCTTATGTAGGATATGTAAAAATAGGGAAAACTGGGAAAAAATACTGATACCTACAGGGGACAAACAAAATGATAGGGACGGGCAAAATTTTCACTTTTTGAAAAATGGTAAACTAGCTGTAACTTTGCGAAAAGTGCATCAAGAATTCTCAAATTTTCACGGAAAGTTGGTCAACTAATTGTCTATCAATGGTCCAAATTTGGGGAAGGAGGTATAACTATTCAAAGTGGTCTTAGATATAAGACCATTTATCGACAACGCTTAAGTTGTAACCGTTCGGCGAGTTTTTGCTCGTACGTACGTGCAACAATGAAGGGAACTTACACGAAGAACGAAACCAAGTAAACTGAATAAACAAACGAGCTAAAGTATTTGAGGTGGATTTATTTGAGGGAATGTAAGGACTGTTCAATTTATAAAACGGACAACTTGCTTGTGCGATATCTTTCTTATTGTTCAATAAAATCATTATCAGTTTTTTGCATAATTTTCTATAGTTATTCCCAAATGTAGGAAAAATATAACATTAAGCAAAATCTTCTTTATTGTGCAACTGAAGCGGTTTTTGTAAAACATCAACAAAAACCCAGTTTTCAATATTCGACATAATATTCCACATACTTAACATGTGCATTTTCATGAAGTTTTCAATGTATTGGAATCTTATACTATTCTACTAAAGGTAAAGCTCAATAGTTGGTCAGTAATAATGCACGAAGTAGTCTCCAGCTTGATATAGTGAGTTGACTTATTTTCATAGAAATTGTTAAAAAAATATTCATTTAAGTCCTGTGTTGCAATAGCATCACGGATTCAGCTAAAAATGTGTCCAGAGTAGTAGAATATTGCTCTCTGAATGATGCAGAAGAAAAATTTGCTAATAATTGCATTTTTTTAAAAAAAAAATATCCATAAAGATGGTCATATTAAAAAATGTCTTACGTTTTGCTCCATTGATGCAGATTTTCGACTCTAACGAATCTTGTTATTGTTTTTTTTTCAACAAAGTTGGTCCTATGTTATTGTACACCTTATTTATTAATAATCGGATGCAAAGTTTTGATTTCCAACATCATTGTTATGCGAAATTTGCATTAGGTTGCATTGTTATTTGGAAGAACTTTCAAAGAACGAAACTGTTTTGATTACTGTGTCTGTAATAGCGCACAGTAACCAAACCAGCAATGCTAATAAGAAGCAGTTTTCTGCATTTAAAACCACATTATTCCCACTTTCCACTACATGCATAAAAAAAATTGATTATTCGATATTTTCATGCCCTTTTTGCTTTACAATTGATTTTTATTCAAAAAATCGAATCTTACTTGAGACTTTAATATCTCAACACTTAATTTTCAGATTGAGTTTAAATTTTGCCAGAATGTTTGTTACTCATGCTGCTGCAGCATGGCACATACTTTTCTGGTATTAAAAACGATATACCATATGTGAACAGTTATTTTATACATATTTTCAATTTTCAGCAATCGAAAAATTCACGTCATTTAACACCTGGTCGATTTTCTATAAAATAAAACTATTTTTATTCGATTTAAAAATGATTACTACAAAGACAGATGATGTACTGAACAACGAAGCAAGGGTGGTTAAACTTGAACTATGCGTCTTCTTTTTATAGCCTTGTAAAGTTGTCCGTTTTATAAATTGAACAGTCCTTAAAGACAAAACATTGAAAACAAGAACAGGAAACAATTTAAATAAAGGAAACTAAACAACTTAATTCGTCCAAAGCAACGCACAGGGAACAGTGTCTGCCCCTGGCGACTATTTCCTACATTTAAGTTACTACAGAATGAAAAACAAAGACAATTTATTATAAATTCACTTCAGTAGTGTCACAAATCTAAATTACTACAAAACATTACACACCTGAACAAAACTTAAAACTGGCAGAAGATCGCCGAAGCTCACTTCTATTCTCCAACCGACTCAACTTCAAAGTGATCGAGTCAAGTCCAATTCACTAGTCAAGTAAATTTCCCGCTATTGAAGCAGTCGTCTATTCAATGTACATACATACATACATACATACATTTATTTGTTCAACATCATTAAGATAAGACATAATCAACAATAGTACGCCACAATACTCGGTTTGTGGCTGCCGCTCTCCATCCTCGGTCGCACCCAATGCTCGCCAAGTCACGCTCCACCTGGTCCGCCCATCGTGCTCTCTGCGCTCCACGCCTTCTTGTGCCAACCGGATCCGTTGCAAACACCAGCTTTGCAGGGTTGTTGTCCGGCATTCTTGCAACATGCCCTGCCCAACGTATCCTTCCGGCTTTGGCCACCTTCTGGATGCTGGGTTCGCCGTAAAGTGCAGCGAGCTCGTGGTTCATCCTTCTCCGCCACACACCGTTCTCCTGCACACCGCCGAAGATCGTTCTTAGCACGCGTCGCTCGAAAACTCCGAGTGCTTGTAGGTCCTCCTCGAGCATGGTCCATGTCTCGTGCCCGTAGAGGATCACCGGTCTTATTAGCGTTTTGTACATGGTGCATTTGGTGCGTGGGTGAATCTTTTTCGACCGCAGTTTCTTCTGGAGCCCGTAGTAGGCCCGACTTCCGCTGATGATGCGCCTCCGAATTTCTCGGCTCACGTTGTTGGCAGCCGTCAGTAAGGATCCGAGGTAGACGAATTCCTCCACCACCTCGAAAGTATCCCCATCTATCGTAACATTACTACCCAGACGGATCCGGTCGTGTTCGGTTCCGCCTACCAGCATGTACTTTGTTTTTGAGGCATTCACCACCAGTCCAATCTTTGCTGCTTCGCGTTTCAGGCGGCCACCGTTCCAAATGTTCTGGCAATAACGTCCTTGTCGTCCGCAAAGCACACAAATTGACCAGATTTTGTGAAAATCGTTCCCCGGTTGTTGAGCCCGGCTCGTCGCATCACATCTTCCAGACCTATGTTAAAAAGTAGGCATGAGAGTTCATCACCTTGTCGCAGTCCCCGGCGAGATTCGAATGAACTGGATAGTTCACTCGAGACTCTTACGCAGTTTTGCACACCGTCCATCGTTGCTTTAACCAGTCTAGTAAGCTTCCCAGGAAAGCGGTTTTCGTCCATGATTCTCCATAGCTCTGCGCGGTCGATACTGTCGTATGCCACTTTGGAATCGATGCGTTGGGACCTGGTATTCACAGCATTTCTGGAGGATTTGCCGTACGGTAAAGATCTGGTCCGTTGTCGACCATTCGTTTTAGGTGACAGACGACGGAAGATGATCTGGGATAGCACATTGTATGCAGCATTCAGAATAGTGATCGCCCTGAAGTTCTCACATTCCAAATGGTCGCCTTTCTTGTGAATGGGGCAAATTACCCCTTCCTTCCACTCCTCCGGTAGCTGTTCGGTTTCCCAGATCCTAACTATCAGCCGATGCAGACAGGTGGCCAACTTTTCTGGGCCCATCTTGATGAGTTCATCTGCGATACCATCCTTACCAGCTGCTTTGTTGGTTTTGAGCTGGTGAATGGCATCCTTAACTTCCCTCAGCGCGGTAGTTGGTTTATTTCCGTCCTCCGCTGCACTGGCGTCGTCGTTTCCTCCGTTGCCGTGAGCTTCCGTGTCTACGTTCTCCACGCCGTTCAGGTGCTGATCGAAGTGCTGCTTCCACCTTTCCATCACCACAAGTCCGTCCGTCAAGAGGCCTCCGTATTTATCCCTGCATATTTCGGCTCGCGGCACGAAGCCGTTGCGGGATGCGTTGAGAGAACTTCCGTGTTTCTTGGGAACGGCACAGCAGTTCCATTTCTTCACACTCCGCTTCTTCCAGGCGGCGCTTTTTCTCCCGAAAGAGGCGGGTCTGTTGTTTCCGCTTCTTTTTGTAACGTTCCACGTTCTGTCGAGTCCCTTGCTGCAGCATTACCGCCCTCGCTGCGTTCTTCTCCTCCAAAACCGTTCTGAAATCTTCGTCGAACCATTCGTTCCGTTGATTCCGTTCCACGTACCCGATGGTGCTCTCGGCTGCGTCGTTGATGGCTGCTTTTACTGTACTCCAGCAGTCTTTTAGAGGGGCCTCATCGAGCTCGCCCTCGTCTAGCAACGCGGCCTCGAGATTTTGCGCGTATGCTGATGCGACAGCCGGTTGCTTCAGTCGCTCTAGGTTGTACCGTGGCGGACGCCGGTACCGTACATTGTTGATGACGGAGTGTTTTGGGCGCTGTTTGACCATCACCAGATAGTGGCCGGAGTCGATATTGGCGCAACGATAGGTCCTGACGTCGATAATGTCGGAGAAGTGCCGTCCGTCAATCAGAATGTGGTCGATTTGTGATTCCGTCTGCTGTGGTGATCTTCAGGTGTAACGATAAGGGAGGCTGTGTTGGAAAAAGGTGCTACGTATGGCCATATTTTTGGAGGCGGCGAAATCAATGAACCGTAGGCCGTTTTCGTTCGTCAGCTGGTGGGCGCTGAACTTACCAATCGTCGGTCTGAATTCCTCCTCCTGGCCTACCTGAGCGTTCAAATCTCCTATGATGATCTTGACGTCGTGGCTTGGGCAGCGATCGTACTCGCGTTCGAGCTGCGCGTAAAATGCGTCCTTGTCATCATCAGTACTTCCGGAGTGAGGGCTGTGCACGTTTATTATGCTGAAGTTGAAGAATCGGCCCTTGATCCTCAACCTGCACATTCTTTCGTCGATCGGCCACTTCGTTCGGAGGAAAACGCTACATTTTGCAAGCACTTTCCTCGGTCAACCGTCACGGGTAAAAATCCGGAACCAAAAACCGGAATATGCGTCATGATTGAGCGATAAATGTGAAAAATACACCATATAAAAACGGCATGATATCATGCTGCATGTACTCTGGAACATGACGAAAACTTAGGAATGCAGAAGCCTCAAAACGAAAATTTATCAAATCATAAGCACTATTCATGAAACTAGTACTTTACATTTATCATTTTTGTTCCACCGGCAAAAAAGTGGCAATTCGAGTCATGATAGTATGCCTCGTGTACCCTCCAAACATGACTAGAATGTATGAAACCATAAGCATCTAAAAATCACTGTACTTCTATATATGAACTCATTTTTTGTAGATTGATTACCTTTAAAATTAGAGGCAATTTGTGTAATTTGTGCGACAGCATGGTTACACCAGGTTAAACCAACACATTTCGCAAACATTGTTGCTGCTGATCGGATGGCATCGCAATAAAAAAAATCATTGGCTTTGACTTGAACTCGAACACAGTTTGAATGGCTTTCCATCATGCATAAATTAGCTCTGTGCATAATTAATTACAAGCATATATTAATTGATATAATTAGTCACGATTTATGGCAAACATTATATTACAGATACACCGATGATATCGTTGTCTCCTTGTCATTCACGGACAGTACTGGTTCATTCTTTCTCCCTTGCCAGCACACCGTCGTCGTCGTCGCTTCAATTCACATGGCTTGTTCCGCTATCTTTGCGTACGTGTATCCACCACACATAGTTTGGATTCACGGAGTCTATGCAAAAGTTGAAGCAGAAAAAAAATCAGACAAACCGGGTAGATTTATCGAAGTCCTCCGGTGTATGCACTTAACATTTTATTTCAACCAGCCGTTATATTCAGCTCATATCAGACCAATTTCACAAACGGCGTCGTCGTGCTGAAAGAGCTTAACCATCAGATTGCCAACGTTTAACTTCAGCTATACACAGAGCATAGTAATAGCATCACGTGAAGAAGAAGCGGCAAGAGGAAAAAACAGATAATGTAATGCACATATTTGCACAATATCATTGACTTGCCATCTAAATATTTTTGTCTAAATACGAATTAGCTACAAATCTGTTTTCTGTTTAATTATCATAAAATTCGAATTCACCGTACATACGTAGCCGTTGGCAAAGATGGAAGCAGGGATGGACGAACCGAGCTGCGCAAGTTTGGACGAAGCAAGTTTATCGATTTTGATCGATGTTTGTCGTGAGTGAGCATGACTTTTTTCTTTCTTGCTTTAACTGAATACGTATCTCTTCCATCAATGGTTTAGTATCTATCATTACCCACTGTGACTCGCTTGCTCTCGTTTTTTTTTCATGAGCATGACTAAACAGGTATATCAATTTCATCCACAATTTCAATTCGATTTCCAACTATTTAATGCCCTATGTCCCCAATCCAAACACTCTGAATAATAGAAAAAAATCCGCCAATCCCATGCACCATGAATGGAACGGATCCGGTCGGTTTGAATATCACTTGACAGATAAATTTACATATCAATACAACGAAACGAAAATTGATTTAATAGCTTATTATTATTAATTTTATTTCCCAACAGCACCAATGGACGGTGCCGGTTCACAAGGCACAGCAAATGCGCAAAAATTCCAGCCGGGGCCAGCAGTCCATACAAAAAGTTATGCCAACCATGAACGAGTAAACAACACCACTGCGCGGACTGGCAGGCAACACAAGCGATGGAATACGTCAGAAAATTAAAATGGTGTAAATAATAATAACCGTTTTAATCAATCGATTTATATTTTATTTATGTGCGCGCCTGTGAGAATCGTATTATATGCTCATTCATAATTGCAGGAAGTTGTAATAAAGAATGCAATTTTCGAGTGCACGAGTTGCTCTGACCAGGCTTTTGTTCAGTTTGTGGATTGCTGTCAAGCAGCCCCGTTGCACTCCGCAGCTAAATCAGCGGAAGGGAAGCATGAAGAGAGTGATACGATGGTGCCCATCCCTTGTGACGCTTGACGTGCGGCTTGTCTTGACACAGTATGTATGGTAAGCGTATCAATGTTATTGGAATCGATCAAGCTTGGATAAAGGTCATGCAGAGTGGAAGTTGGACAAGTTTTACAGATTTTAAATTGAAACTGTTCTTTTGAAAGTAATAATTCTCCATGATTGTTGTTGCCTATGTACGGTACCGATGCCCGCCTCTGTAAAATGATGGTTGACATAAGCGAACAGCAAGGAAATAAGCAAATGTTGGAAGAAAACAAAATGCTATTATTCTTAACGCGTGAGACTGAAGCAGTGGATCATTTTTCTACACAAGCTGAAACTGAAACCCTTATGGACTATCTGACATAAAAACATCAAAGAATCAACGATCCGTGAAAAATTGCTAAACGATCAACTAATAGGTTTTAAATAATAATTGTACAAGATTTTAATGCATTTTAAAAATAGTTTGAGGGTTTTAAATAATAAAGCAATTTTGAATTATGATTCATTCTAAGAAGAAGGTTTAGATTTTGAAATATTCTAGAAAATTGAAAAACACAATTTGATTTGAAAACCTTAAAACCGTACTCTTACGGCACTCGAACTTCTCGAACTCTTACCACTCCACTTTACTCTATTGGATTGAAATCAGAAACAATAAGCTACAAAATAATTGGTCACAAATGCCTTTAACGCCCTTACACTTGTATAATACTTTTTTTTCGAATCAAAATGACGTGCACGCCTGAAGAATACCATTAAACATATTTGAATGTTCATGTTGACGCTATTGAAAAAAACTGGTGCCATAATCACCATAATCGCCATAAGGCGCCATCCACAAATTACGTAACGCTCTAGGGGGAGGCCTGAGTATGGCCGAGCTTTACGGCTCATACAAAAATTTAAGGATTTTCATACAAAAAAAGCATTACGGAGGGGGAGAGGGGGGTAAAAAATTGTAGATTTCAGCGTTACGTAATAAATGGATGCTGCATAATATGCTCTCTATTTATTACATGGGCACAAAACACTTTGAAACATGGTCAATGTATAGTCAGTTGAGCTGCATTTGTTGCATGCTATCAAACTATACTTAAGCAACCAAGTAAGCAACACATTATTTTAATCAAATTTAATCTTTTTATGCAATACAGTATCAAAATTTATATTTTATACAACTCATAATAAAAAAAATCAAACTGGCACCTGAAATGAGTTGCATAATGAAAAATAGTTGCATAATGTTCATAATGCAACTCATTTGAGTAACATTATGAACATTATGCAACTCAAATGGCTTGTATTATGATAAAAATCATGCATAAAATTTTGTATGGAACTCGTTGCAAAACTCGATTTTTTTAGCGCTCTTTGTTTTTATCCAACTTGGCAAGCCTCGTTGGATAAATGTACGACTCGTGCTGAAAAAATCAGCTTTTTGCAACTCGTTCCATAAATAACTATTAAAAATCTTGAAAAATTCAAATTTGGATGCACTGGCTTAGGAATTTACTCTGCAATAGGTTGTTTTTCCTCTACAATCTCTCTGAATAACCTCTCTCTCTTCTTTTGCAATAAATAAAGCTCTGTTCTATTGAAACTTGCGTATCATACGCAGAAATCCTAGAAAAAGACGAGGTTAGTTGAGTAAATTGATGCTTTGTTCGAAGCGAGCAACTCGAAATAGGGTTACTATCCGTTTTGATTTAGCAGGACATGTCCTAATTTTCGACAAATTTTGGCCTAAACTTTTTAGCAAGTCCGATGAGTTTTTCTCATTTTCGACAAAAAAATGTCCTGATTTTTTATGCTATGTTAATGGGAGCCCTTACTTCAAAGTTTTTGAATTATATAGTATACTAACAATCAGTGTGGCTTCGTGGTCGTGCGGCTAAGGTCACCAAGCCTTTAGTCGCATCGTGCTAAGGAGCGCGGGTTCGATTCCCACCGCAGCTGTCAGGAAAAGTTTTCGGCTGTGCCACTGGGCGTTGCATGCTAGTCCGTTGTCTAGTGTCGTGCTTCCTTCAAAGAGCAAATAGCTCACTGGAAGCATTGAACGTGTCCGTGTCTTTTTTTTTTAAATCACACGTTTAACAGGCATCACTATGATGAATTATTTCAGCATAATGTTGAATAACATTTGAATTATTTTCACGTGCAACCTATGTTCGGGTTTTGTTCACACAAATTTGGAGAAGCTGAGGCCTGCTGATTGCCAGCCGCATGCCTTCCTATCTGCGCCATCCTAGAGATGGTGCGGTGCAGCACCCAAAACAAAACATAAACTTCCCATGACTCAATGATCACCCCTGAACTTGTGTTCAGCTGTGGAGAGCACAGCACGTGGTAATCAACCGAACAACGCCTTATACTTCAGCAGCTGTTCAGCTCAAAACACGTGTTTCCATTCTGATTCTGCTGTCAGTTTTTTCATCGCACGGTGAAAAAACTTGCATCGAATACGGCCAAAAAGTGTTCATCCTTATTGATTATTTTTTCCAGACGTTTTTTTTTTGTTTTTTTTTATCTGTATTAACAAGATTTTTAGCCCTAGGCTAGTTCATCTCGGTTTCCAGACGTATTTACAAACTGCGAAATTAGTGTTTTTTTGATTATTTATTATTATATCGATCGTTATAAATGTATGGCAATGTGTGGTGCGGTATGTTCTTGGACATGGTATTTACATTCACAACATCTGTTCAGGTAATTTACTAATACTCAGTCCGAAATCCGTTAAGCAAATTTTGATTTATGTTTTTGTCATAGAATATTGATATTATGTTCAACAAATAGTGCATAAGGGATACTTGGAATGTGTCGACTGCTGAATGCTTTTTTGGTTATCTAGATGACTGTGGGAACAATGTTCAGTAACCACGACTGCACCGAAATGTCAAATGCATCGATCCAAGCATCTCGTACAAACGAACTGCTGCGGAAGATAAAAAATAAAATAATCAAGGTACAAAAAGTCTAATTACAGACAAATAAATAAATGTCTCATTTAACGTTGATTACGTCTCTTGGCACTCAATATTGAGTCACATAATTCTATTCCATTTTATGTTGTGTGATTTGTTTAAAATGTTGACTCTTTAACAACTTGGATGTCTAAACAGTTTTAGCCATGATTTATCCCATTATCCGAATAAAGCTGCGAGTCAAACTATGACGGGCTGAAAGCGTTCACTCGTCAAGTGAAAAGCGCATTATACAGGAACATATGCTTATCGATACATCAGCTTAATAAGAAGCAGACAATTGTTTCTCCAAACTGTTTTTTAAAGGAATCAATGCTTGTCGAATAAATTTCTTATTAAACATTTGAAAAGTGTTATAATTTATCATTGTTAATACCGATGAGCAAAAGTCGAACATGACTACTTTCTCGATAGAAAAATCATTTAAACAGTAACGTGTAGAGCATAATTTTAGTTCAGCTATCATTACCATTATCGAGCAACAATTCAGCAAGCTTGATTGTTTGTGACTTGCAATTGTTATTTGGGAAGTTTGGCAGTAGCAAAGCCACAATCGTGCATTCTGGCTTTGCGTGGATATTATTATGAATACACCAAAACCTCCATTTAGGTAATGAGTCGGGATTGCCTAAATCGAATTTTTACCTAAATGGATTCATTACCTAAATGGATTCAGTTTATTACCTAAATGGAGTACAAGGTTGCAAAGAAGTTTAACTAGGGAGAGTGACTCGAATAGGAGATTTAAAGATGGTCATGCGGAGTTTCAGAGAACTTTCTAGGGAGTTTCTGGAGGGGAGGGGCTTCAGGGGCGTTTTCGGAGGTTTTGGAGGGTCTCAGGTGAGAATTGTCATGCAAATGACTAGCTGGGCACGGAGCACAAAAAAAAACCTGCAAAATTTCGCCAGACTGAAAAATTGTTGAATGTCGGGTCAAAGTCGGGTAATTTTTTATCGTATGTGTTGGGTCTATGTTGGTCTTGGTGGCCAAAATAAAAACAGGTGAATGATAGGTTAATGTCGGGTATGACGTCATCAATCTCAAGTACTCCAACTGTTCTGAACACAACCAAATTCTATTTAGGTAGCATTACCTAAATGGAGGGACCTAAATAGATTTTACCTAAATGGATCCTACCTAAATGGAGGTTTGAGTGTATATGATGGCGGGATACGACGCGACGAGTAGTGTAAACAAGCGACCATTGGATATGATTTGGAGGGCAATTTTTGCTTGTCAGGTGCTACAATCAGTGACAAACACAAAGAAACGACGCGGGATTATCAGGTGAGCTCGTTCCTTGTTGATGACTTATATTCCCTTTATCATTTGTTCACCATACGTCTTCTTCTTCTTCTTTATGGCTCGACGTCCCCACTGGGACTTGGCCTGCCTCGCTTCAACTTAGTGTTCTTTGAGCACTTCCACAGTTATTAATTGAAGGGCTTTCTTTGCCTGCCATTGCATGAATTTGTATATTGTGAGGCAAGCACAATGATACACTATGCCCAGGGAGTCGAGAATATTTTCCCGACCGGAACGGGAATCGAACCCGCCGTCTCCGGCGTAATCCGGCGATCCATAGCCTTAACCACTAGACTAACTGGAGACCCCATCAGTGAAGAAAATTGTCAGACAAAAGAAGCACAAAACAAGCAACAAAGAGGGCGCGACGATTGCTCTTTATCCCTACTGGTAACAGATAATGACATGATTTCGAAAATTTTTGTTGCAGACAAAACGGAATCTGAATCATTACAAACCCAAAGTTTGATGATAGACCTTCAGCAGAGTTGCAGTGTTGACCTACTCGAAGTTACCGTTCGAAAATCGCAATGCAAGGCTGGAAAATCTCTAAACTTGGGGTGTACGATGTTTATCCTATTATTTTCAAGTAAGGACAATCTTATGTCGCATTGGGTGGATTGTCGCAACAAATACAGGTTGCGACATTGTCATTATTGTTGCGCGATGGTTGAATTTTGATTCACTGGACCCCATACATACGTAATGGCTCGAATTAATTTATGATTATGTGTGTGTAAGTCTACCGTTTTTTTCATTTTGTTCGGCATTGCATCATACAACCTATCTTTCCCGCTCAATTTCTTGAATTTAACTTTCCTTCGAACAGTCTGGCTGGTGATAGTTTAGCTATTTGTCATATAAGATGTTTGTGTTTAATTAATATTAACGTGTGTTTTAACTTAAACTAACTTATATTACTTAAAGCGTTGTAAAAAAATATGTGCTTGAAAATAAGTAATTATTTTTAATCAACGCAAAACTCACCTTCTTAATTTCGCAGTTTTCCAAAAATCTACTTTTTCGGCATATGTAAGTGCAAATTTTCATGTATCGTACAGTAGACTTTCGTTTCCATTTTTTCTCGAACTTTTTACATTGTACTTTTTTAACACATTCAGTGGCAAGTAGACCACGTTCTTCGCGTTTTATTCAAGCCTAGATTCGTAATGTCGCGGGTTTGAAAGAAAAAACAGTTTTTATTGAAGTGGTTTTACTATTTATTTATTTTTTATTACCTTCCTTTTTTGTTTGTGGTTAATTGAGATATCTCTTTTTTTTTCGATCATTATGATGTGTGATGATGTCACCTATCAAACTGCGTCTTGTGTCAAAAATAACTTTACTAACAAGCATTGCCAAGACAGTTTAAGCTAGGCTAAACGTCGCGTTCAGTTCATTTCTGTGTGAAATGGACTAAAGATTTCTGCTTCCTAACGAAGTGGAGACGCGCGATAGGATTTTCTGTTTAGCTTGTTTTCGCGTGGAAAGTGCTCGACCCAAACACTGTTAATATTCCCTGAAAATGACGCGAATGTGGAGACGATTTCAATGGGATTTTTTCGCGTGTGCATCGTTCATCGTAAAACAAAACAAGAATCGATCCGTTGATTGTAACAATTTGTTTACCAAGACAAAAACCCTAATGCATCTTCCCTTCCCATATCCAAACTCCTAGTGATTTCTCGTAGTAACGCAGAGAATTCCTCGGTTATTGGCCTAAGCGAGATTCACGTCATCACTGCCTTCCCTATCCTCAATTGACCTGCATTCGGACGTTTCCGGCGCTGGTATTGCATATTGAAAAGTATTGGGATTCCAGCATTTACACAATAAGGAGAGAGCTAGTCCCAAGCATCACCTGTTGGTTCTTTGTGTAAATGCAGTTGTCCTTGCAATAACAGAGGAGCCACCGCGGGCGGTCATTCATGCTCATGCTCATGCTCATATGTAAGGGCAAATTTTCAATGTTACGCGCCCACGTAAGCATAAGCATTAATATCTGTTTGACCTTGAACCAGCAATGTGCATGCTTTGCCTTTCTCGTACACTAAAGTGTACTGAAAGAATCGATGTTCATTAAAATTAAATTTTCGGATTTTAGCACGAATCGAACAGGAATTTATCGCATTGTTGACTATCAATAATGGTTCGGATGTATCAAGGCATTCTGGAGTTATGGCCATCTTTGTGATCCGAACTGGTTACCTGAACCAAGCCCCATCATATAACACATCAAACTGCGCCGATTTTTGTAGTTCTTAGCATTGTTGACGAGTTTTGTGCGAAAATCAACATTGGATACCATAAATCCCACAATGTCGGTCCAAAATTCAAAATGGTGGCCTAATATTCAAGATGGCGGCTCAAAATTTAAGATGGCTGCTGTTTAATAGAGTTTTTCGCTCTGTAACCATGCAATAAGGGTATATTTGGAATGGGGAAGATGTCTGGAGTCCAAAAATAGTGGCCAGAATAATCAATATGGGTATCTTTAGATGTCTGGAGTCCAAAAATGGCGATCAGAATATCCAAGATTGCGGTCTAAAATCCTTGATAACAGCTAAAAATTTAAGCTGTGTAATGGAGTTTTGGGCGCTAAAACCGTGCATTATAGGCATATGGTATGGGAAACATGCCTGAAGTAAAAAAAATGGCTACAATAGTATTCCAGATGGCGGTCTGGGATCCAAGATGGTGATTCAAAATTCATGATTGCAACTCTTTAGAGGAGTTTGATACTCTAAAGCCACGCAATATGGGTATATTTGGTATAAGGAAGTAGTCCGGCCGGTGCCAAAGAATGGCAAACATAATATTCAAGACGGCGGTTCAAAATCCAAGATGGCGGCTCAAAATCATGTAAGATGGCGGCTATTCAATAAAGTTTAGTTCAAGGCCTAATGGAGTCAAAATACCGTGACCATTATACCGAAGATAATCTGCAGTGATTCATAATTCAAGACGCCTCTCAAATCATGCAATACAGGTATATTTGGTACAAGGAAAATGTTCGCAGTTTAAAAATGGAGACAAAATTCAAGATGGCGGCTGTTTTAGGTTTTGGAGTCAAGGGTAAATTATCAGTCAATATGGGTCCGAAAATAGCGACCGGAATATCCGAGATGGCGGCCTAAATTCAAAGGTGGTGTCCCAAAACTCAAAATGGCAGCTGTTTATGGAGTTTTTGGCTCTATTTGGTATATTTGGTATGACGACGATGTGTAGAGTCCAAAAAATGGCTACAATAATATCCAAGATGGCAGCTAAAAATTAAAGATGGAGCCAGATACCCTATATGATTTCTTCTGTCGTGAAATGGATTTTTTTAACGGACGCCATCAAGATGTAAATTCAGTTTTGTTGAAATGGGTTTTCGAAGGCACGAGAAAGGCGCCATCATCGCATGGTGAAATAATTACGGTTTTAAAGTAGGAATTCAGCATTGTGAATGCAAATAGATTCGTTACCAGTGTGTGAACGATAAGCCTAAGTTAAAATTCACAAATTGCTGTTTTTGCTGCGCACCAGGAGAGCTAGAAGATCGGAGTGAAAACAACTGAAGTTTGTCCTATTGCTGAATTGTAGCGCTTGTAGTGCAGTAGTTCGGCTTTTATTGCTGCATAGTAACAGCACGCTATTTCACCTTTTCTGGCAAAAAAATGGCATTATATCTGCATAAAATGATTGCAGTAATTGCGCATGTAGTGCTACAAGAATGCCGCATTTCAGTGCTTACTGGTTGCTTGGGTGTTGTAGTACTGCACGACGTGCACGACGGTACACGATCTGAAACCTTTGCATACAACATTTTTTTTGAAGAAAATTCCATTTGATAAGCTTAAAATGTTGCTTGTCACGGTTTCAGGTAACTGCCTCTTCTCCATAAATAATTATGACCCTTGTTTTACAAATTTCAGCATCATACGTCAAAAATGGAGGTTAAATAATATTACATCGAATTCGATTACGTGTCAAACACTAAACTATTAGGTGTGATGTGGTTTTCTTACTCACATACCAGATTATCTACCATGTACAGCAGGTTCAATCAAGCCATTTGGCTCTATGCAATCCTTGATTGATTGATTGGTTTATTAAAACTTCAGGTTCCCGTAGAATGGTTTTCACTTGGTTCATCCCAATGGCCAAACAGACTAGGAACAATGAGTACGGCGTAGGTATAGTGGGATGGTTTTTTTTTATCAGCTTATCGTTCATGTTCAATCCAATTTCAATTTCTTTTACCCTCGTTTTCGTCACTATAGTAGTGCGCTCACATCTAAAATATGTAGCACAACATGATCAATACCCGTTGTCAATCATGGCGGTACAGGTACCAGCTTAGCCAAGGAACACCGAGGGCTGATGAGATGCTGCCAGCAGGATATCAAATTAAAAATTTAGCAAAAATCACGTTTTATTACACAATGCCAATGATCCGCACGTTGCTCTGAGATAGCGTGGATTTACCATCCATCCACACCGCATGCTGGCAGGCGCTGATCATGTCCTGCTGTTCACTACTGTGTCAAATTAAAACTAATTTGCTGATTAATTTATAAAATAAATTGTCTCAGACCACCAGATCCGAGGGAGTGAAACGGTGAAGGAAAAAGTCAAGTCTTTTATTGAAAAATGTAAATTGAGATTCGTAGGCAAGCAGTGAAGAGTGCTAATATTCAACGGACGTCAATGATAAAATATAAGACAAATATGTGTACCTATTTTATTTTGCAATTAATGAATCAAAATTAATAAATTATGCTGGTAGTCGTAAATGGCGTTTAGCGTCGAGTAAAAAAAACAACAGAGTCACAGCGGACTTACCAGATAGGTAGGCATATTGATTCACATGAAGAGGCACGTTGGCCAGATGAACTTCACGGATGTGATGATCCACAATGCGTTCTAAGCATTTCAGAAGAAAAGAGGTCAAACTGATAGGTCTGAAACTCTTTGCTTCTTCATACGACGCAGGACCCACTTTCGGAATAAACTTCACAGTAATATCCCGCCAGGATTGGGGAATATGCCCTGTAGCAAAACTGCAAACAAGTATTTTTTTTTTTTGAAATGATCAAATCCCTTCTGAACCAAAATAGGATAAATCCCATCTGCCCCAGGAGATTTGTAAGGAGCAAAGCTATTAAGTGCCCACTCAATCGATTCTATAGTTACAATACTCCGAGCCGATGCCAGTGAATCATAACTACAAAAAAGACATCACGTTCATCCGAAGATGTAATATCCACACATCCAAGGAAGTGTGTGCTGAATAAGCATTCCAGAACTTCCTCATCAGAGGAAGTCAGATCGCCATTTGGCAAACGAAGTTCGTTCACCCGGAAATCCTTAGATTTCGCAAGGCTTTTGTTTAACCGACTGACTTCACTCAAGCTGGAAACATTTGTACAAAGGTTTTTCCAGCCGGATCGTTCAACAGACCGGAGAGCTTTTCTGTAGGCCTTGCGAGCCGACCTGAAAGCCTCTGAACCAGCCGAACGTCGTCTGTGTTGGAACTTCCGACGGGGCAAGCTATGCGGCGGACCAGGATTGAGACCGGGAAGACGGGGAAACTTCGGAATCGGATATACAACCGGGAACGACCGGGGTACTTCTTTACTTGAACGTGTTGTGTTTAATACTGAGTGTAGGGGTATATAAAAACGGGTTAATAATAAAGCACTCATCTGTCTCGCGCTCACAATTGTGAGATCATCGATGATCACAGTGGCGGCGGGTGGAAAACATCGCTCCCGCCAACACTCCTCCTCGATGTTTAACCGCTAGCAGACACTGTGGTCTTCTTCCTCTCTCTCGTCTGATTCATTGGAATTCTCCGACTGTTCCGATCATCGTTGCCACTCGTCAATCAATTTTTGCTTCACCAGCTCGATGGTCAAATCTTCGTCCTTTCGGCTCTCTAGGGCTGTCACCAATCCACCATAAGAACTCGGAACGCTTCGCAGAATCATCGCGATCTTGAGTGACGAATCCATCTGCTGCCCTGCACACTGCAGTCGGTCGAAAAGCTCTTCCAGCTCAAAGATATGCTTCTCCATCTCCTGTCCTTCGGTCATGTTCAGACTACAAATCCGCTTGAGAAGTGACACCCGTGACGTCATAGTCGCCTTCTCATGATACTCCTTCAATTGTATCCATGCGTCCTTGGCCGTCGCAACATTTTTCACTAAATTCATCTGGTTGTCAGATAAAAATAGCACAATCGTCGCCAGCGCCTTCTGGTTCCCTCTCTTCCAGCTAGAGGTAATCGGGTCTGGTTGTGGATCCTCAATTACAAACCAGAAATCTTCGCGCATCAGCAACGCCTGCATTCTGATCCTCCACGTCGAATAATTACTGTTTGTCAACAGTGGAATCAAAATTTTCTCCGTCATTTTCTGTTTTTCTTTACCGTCACAAACAAGTTTCCGACACACTGTTTGTAAACAACAGTCCAACTCACGACTCTCTTCGAACCGGCAGTGGGGAACCAACTGACGAAACACTTCTCACTACGTTCAGGATACAAACACAATCACCGACAAAGTCTCACACATGTACCACACAACAGAAAGTCAACTTTTGTCCATCTTTTTCAGCTTTTAGTCAGCCAACTCTTCCGTTCACTCTCGGGACAGGGAACAATGTTTAAATCAAAAACGCCGAACGCATATCACACAGCCTAATTCTTTAGCTTTCCAGACAGCCAACTCTTCCGACTCGCACCGAATTGTCCTTAGCTTCCGACCCGCGGAGGACATTTATTACACTCGCGTCACTGGGCCCATAACCTGTTGGAACTTCCGACGGGGCAAGCTATGCGGCGGACATAGACACTAGCACATAGGAGATAGACAGGCTGCTATTAAAGCACTTGCTTCGGCCAACTGCATGTCGAAGGTAGTTATCGCTTGTCGAACTCAAATCGAGGAGCTGAATTCAGCAAACGCTGTTCACCTTATATGGGGTACCTGGCCATTCTTCCATCGCTGGAAATGAATTGGCTGATGAGTTAGCTCGCACTGGAGCATCACATGATTTCATTGGCCCTGAGCCAGCTATTCCGGTATCGAAGTGTTGAATAAAGCTTCAGATTCACACCTGGGCTGCCACTCAACACAGACAATACTGGAATAGTTTGGAGTCATGTCGTCAAACCAAATTGTATTGTACTGAGCCATCTCCAAGGGTGGCGAAGTATCTTACAAATATGTCAAAGCAGAATTGCAGCATTCTGGTCAAAGCATTGACTGGCCACTGCCGACTCAGCTATCACATGGCAAATATTCGGCAAGCTGATTCATTTGCATGTGATAGCTGTGAATCCGATTATGGAACTTCGTATCATTTGATATGTAACTGTCCAGTTTTTGCGCAACTGCGTTTCCGAGTATTCGGCAAACACTTATTAAGTGAAACTGACTTCAGAAACCTGAATCTTCAGGATATTCTGTTGTTCCTAACCCGCTGTGGTAAAGAGCTATAGGCTCTCTTTCGCTTTATGCGTTAATACAGTGCCCTTTTCAGGGCGCTGTTTGAACCCATTGTGGTACGCTTGTGCGTTAGTACCCTCTTCCAGGGTATTTTTCCTATTCCCCTACCTGTCCCTATCCCCATCCAAATCCTTTTTCCTTCCTTTTTCCTCAGATAGATGATGAAATAGGCTATTATTTTGGCGATGGCACAAATGTCCCAAATGGAGGATAACGTGCCTCTGGAGCCGGCCTTCTGATACCTGATAACTATTTCTCAACGGGCCTTATCTGCGGGAAATTTAGAGGATTCATTGCCTATTCCACAAATTGAACATTGTTTTCTTCATACCAGTCAAAGGTGTCACGCGCATAGTGGCAGGACACCAAATCCGGCCATAGTAATGTAGGACCTTCGTGCTTTCAGATGAGTGGCAGAATAACTTTCTGAAGACATTCCTTCCGGTATATTTCGACATTCATACTTGGAACGGTGAAGAAAGGTGACGATTTCATACCACATTGACAAACTGCTTGCCAAACCAACACATTTTCCCAATTTTTTCGCATAAAATCGATTTCTCCTAATTCGACTAAGCCCGAGTTTTCACATAATCCTCCAGAATTCGACTGCGTTTTGGACATTTCTGTTTTGGGTAGGTCTTCAGGGAATTACGCTCCTTGGCGCGCTCAACAGTCGTTCCACACTTTTTTGCGTAATCTCTGCTGGATACCTCCTATTTTCCTTTAACGATTTTGCAAATATTGATGCCTAAATTTGACTTGGACGCACCTGTGTTTTTTTGCCGCGTCCGGGTAAGTGTTTCAGTGTGTTATGCATACCGAATCGTTTGATAGCATTTTGCACAACGTGTAACAGCCACTCATCTGTACAAGCAAGAGATCATTATGGTAACTCCTCTCCGGGATCTGATGTACCACATACAGGGCATGGGAGCAAAACAAATGCCTACGGCAGTGTGAAATCAAATGTAAGATTGAAATGTATTGAATCTGAAATTAAGTTAAAGTAAATCAACTTCAAAAGTGCAGCTTATTCTACTCAACATGTATGCAACCGAACATGTGCGTTACAACGTGGGGGCTCAACCGGGATGTTTTCCAAACTATAATTTCAATATTCTGTGCCGAGATACCATAACAGGAATAACAACAGTGCGGGTAACTTCCTGCCATCTCAAACGCGTAGCTATGAATTGGGCACCAATCGAAGATGGCAAAACAATCATCAAAGGCCATACCTACCCTTATACGTTCCCCAAAGTTCGATGGAAATATTTACACGGAACCAGAAATCAACCCAAATATAAGTTCTTTTCACCTATATCGGCTCTTCCGTGCGAGAACCCAAATTTGGCTATACCGCGTTAAAGCTCTGAGTGGGTAGTTTCCGTTTGATCCCGGCAGAAAATTGCAACCCATCGCAAAGTTCTTTCTACCTAGCGTCGACTTTCGAAGTACCCTAGTGGGTTGAAATAATCCCACTTTTGAGTAAACGGCAAAAAAAAAACAAATTTGGCTTCTCGCACGGACGTTATCGGCTAGATAGCTGCTTCTCGCTTTGTTTTTGACAACATTGCGAGCGGGAGAGCGAGAAAACAACCCACTGCTGGGTAAAAAGTTCAAGCGGTTTACTTAATTTTGCGTTCTTTTAACGTATTTTTTAGGTAATCTGTTTTTTCCGTGTATAATTATCCAGCACCATAGTTCCTGAAGGATTTAGAAACGTACATTGCCAGGCTCAGGCGGAACTACTTCGTACCAAGGTCATCTCTTATTGATATATTCCGATCCTGCCTGGAGAAAGACGGCATCGTATGGATGTCTACGTTTGGCTTCAAATACCAATGTTTCGAAGAACTAGCAAACGCTTTTCTGCAAAGATTTTGGGGTGCAACTGTTCAGCGACATATCCTAGATCAATTCCACTATGGGACCTATCGGCAGCGAGCAGACAGGTCCAAAATGTCGAACTACTACTTTAGCAATCCTACGACGAATGATGCAAGTGACACATCCACCAACGGATTCGTATTTCATCGCAACGATGGGTTATCACTTCCCATTTCACATTCAACAGAAAATGAAACAAATGCAAACCACCGAAGAAGTATACTTGTACCTACTAGAAGAGGATCGCATTAGAAATTATTGTATGCAGCTTTATCGGTTACGATGTGAACGTTTGGCTGAAACTCAGGATGATATGGCAATTGGGTTTTTAAATTAAGAAAAATGTATCGATTTTTTGATTTTATACGAAAGAGCACCTTTTTCTGAACCACTATGATTTTTTTCAGATTTTTAGAACTTTATTTTGGTACCTGAAATCAATTTCAAAGAGATTTTTTAAAATCACCTTTTGACAGCTGGGTAGCTGTTTGACAGCTCCACTCAGTACAAAATGCGAAGAGGGGTGATTCGACAAATCGCTCCCATACAAACTTCAATTTCATTTTTAAATAGGTTCCCGAGCACCAAAATTCATGAAAATTTGGATTTCGGCTCAGTTTTGCATGCAGATTCAGAATATGGAATTATTTCAACACCGCTAAAGAAGCCAATTGACGAGGACAACAAAACGCGTATCAGTAACTCTTCGGCAGATTCCGAAGCTGACGCAGACAACACTGATGAAAACATCGTCGATAGTAGTGGAATGGGTACAACTGCTAGAAGAGAAAATCATCGCAGTTGTAGCCGGGGGACATGTAACAGCCACTCATCTGTACAAGCAAGAGATCATTATGGTAACTCCTCTCCGGGATCTGATGTACCACATAGAGGGCATGGGAGCAAAACAAATGCCTACGGCAGTGTGAAATCAAATGTAAGATTGAAATGTATTGAATCTGAAATTAAGTTAAAATAAATCAACTTCAAAAGTGCAGCTTATTCTACTCAACATGTATGCAACCGAATTTTCTTAGCGATAATCATTTTTCATTGTACATAGTACCTGGTCACAATCGATTTTTGCTTTTCTTCCGTTAACCATCGTATTGTTCCGCTTGAGGAATAACTTTAACCTTTAATGAAGATTATCGTTTATTACAACGTTAGTAACACATAGACACATAGCAGTTGTCAAAATAAGGCATAGTCTTTTTAATACTGAGCCTCAAAGGTGTACTCATAATTAACGATACGGTCCTTAGGTAAGATTAAACTGTTCGAAATAACAGCACAACAAAGAACAACAGCAATAAAACAAGTTCGGTATCAATTGGAAAACGCCAAAGGCAAGGATACACAGAATACACTGTGTAAATCAAGTATGAGATTGAATAAGGGCAGCGGATCGTCTCGGAGAAACAGAAGGTCCACCGCGCTATTGCTCCGGTTAGCGCAGTAAGGGCAAAATACTGTGGAGGATGCCCTGGTACTCTACATACTTTAGGTTAGGTTTTTATTAGTTCCCGCTAGCCATTCATTCCTAGGCACGGTAAGCAAAAAACCGTATCACACCATGAATTAAGGGTCATTTGTTTAATGGACTTTTATCACCGGATCAGGTGGTCCGTAGTGTTATTCTTAGTTAATTGTGACAATCGCTACCGACACTACACAGTTATCTAGGCTGATCAAGAAAAGAATTTAATATTGATGATCAACTTCATACGGGCTCGAACAACCTGTCAAAAATGCATAATTAGTGCGAAAACTTCGAAATTTCAATTAATTTCCTTGCAAAATAAATGTGTCCCTTCTATGTCAGAAGTAATCTTTCCAGATTTATTGCACGGAACAGTTTCCAATAAGCGCATGGTATAATTTAAAATCAATACTGAAGCATTGGTAGGAGATACCATACGATACGACCCGTGACTCGCAATTGTCATGGTGGAAAGAAGAAATGTTAATGAAATTTCAATTATATTCAATATATTGATATATTGGAGACGCGTTTCCTCGCCCCCCGTAAAGTTTTATCGTTGTTCAGCCCAAATAGGAGCAGTGCTTCCTGTGCTACCCATTTACATCTCGACAAACAAGTGGGATAAAAAGCAACACAGCAGCACAGCAGAAATTTTCCACATCACTGGGTGGCGCAGCTTTCCGATTTCATCCAATCACCCCCACTGGGTGGATGGCACCAAAAGCACCATCATCCGATGACATTATTCCGTCGCACGGTGCACAGTGAACGAAGAATTAATATCAATTCACAAAACTGCTACACATAAATTCTAAATTTAATTTTCACATCCGGAAAATAAATTAATCAAATAGATTTTTATCCCTAATCGATTTCCTCCTTCAGCTTCTAGATGTATCCTGCAACAATGACGGCGGCTACACCAGAGCACTGTCGTTTGAAAGTCTCATTATCCGTATATCCTCCTTCTCTCTACCACACAAAGTCGTGGCGAGGGAGAGAAATACGAGGTCCTTCGTTTCCTCCGCTGGCATCGACCATGTCAGACGTTTTCGTTCCAGTTTGAGTATTTGCAACACGTTTAAATTTTATATCAAACGAAAGCAACTTATTGAAATTCATAACAGACAAAAAAGATTATATGCATCAAATAAGATTACATCACTTGGATTGGATGGCAAAGCGTTCATCCTGCTGTAAGAAGAAAATCTTTTCCTGCAGTTGAGTATGGGAGGGCATAATTTCCATTTGAAGGCAATGGTATTTCTCAGTCGACAAAAAATTAAAAGAAATTATATCTCACTTTGTTTTTCTCAGACCAAGGTAAACCTGACGACGGTTTTCTTTCCAGCGCGCCATTTCTGCATATTTTATAAAGGTGACATTTATGATGTTTAATGTTTTGTGTCAAAATGTTGGTTTAACATTCCAAGACGAGGACTATTGAGACAACAGTTTCTTCCCCCGGGACGCGAGAGAACGACCTTTAATATGCAAATACCACCCCTCATCATGGCGCATAGTATAAACCTGTGCTTTCATACCTACGGCGACGCCGGTGGAATTTAAAATATTTCCAGGGATTTGGGTACCACAGTCAGGAAGATGTAAATTTTGTGCGATAAGAAAATTTCACCCACCATTTCAGATGAATATTTTTATCGCTGTACCGTAAATTTCGTGCAATGCTGAAATTGATATTAATCTCTACATAGAAGAAAAGACAATGTGACAATTTAACACCCGACTGGCAAGCCACGTGCGCCATTCCGGATTAAGAGCAGGCCGTTTGCCGTTGGTTCTTTGGCGGGAGAAAACAAAATCACAGTTTTCGGAGCAATCGATTCCCTGTCACAATACATGGATCACATCGGATTTAGCTCGAACCGTTCCGATAATGAGATAGCATCGTGTTTAGTTTTCGTTCATAAATATTATGGTGGACGATGATACTTGGCACGCGTCAAGGTTTTGTATGGTTGCAATCAGCAACTTCAAAAAGAGTGCTTCTGGGGAATGCAATGCTAAAGATTGCAACTTGTTCGCACTTGTACATCGCAAACTTCAATTGATCATTTGCCGTTTCCTTTTCATGATGATGATTTTATAAATTCTCCAATCCATAACTTGTATCCTTGGTATAAAAAAGAAATCATCAACTCACCCCTCCAAAGACCATCAGTAAACGGAACATTGTAACAAACTTCTGTTTCGCCTGCCGCCGAATAGCAGGGGTGTGAGCTGTGAATGAAAGGCTTTTATTTATTTTTAATATGATAATCACGTGACTGTGACACAAGCATATGTAAGCATTTAGTTTAACATAATATTATTTCATTATGAGCGCACATCCCGGCAGCCCGGATGACGGATAAAGAGCATTGCGAAGTGAAACTGTTGTAAGCGAATCGATATTGGCAACAGTGGCAGACGAATGGCAGGGGCGTTGACAGACGGAACACAAGATCTATGATTAATGCCACGTGCAGCATAATAATTTTCCAATCATAAATTTATGTTATCTTTTCTGTGCTGGCAGATTTTGTTTACATAGTGATAGCGCAACGATGCTGTTGAAATAGGGTGTGTCTGGTGGACGTCAAAATACAACCGGAGGCGATCATTACGATTCCAGTGGCGCGAAAGTTAAACATTGATAATCGACGGAATTACAAGGGAGATGATCAGAAATGAAGGCGTTTTGTTATTATGAGATAAGATGCTAGGCGTTTGGTGTTACTAATGGCGGAAAATGCAGTCACGTGTCACTCGTCTTTTGGGGCATCTAATGAGTATTAATTGTTCGCTATACTAATACCAGTATGCACAGAAAAGGTTCTAACATATTACTTTACATGTAGAAAGAATGCAAAAGGATAGTCCAGAGATGAAACGTTTCTGCGCCATATTTTAAAATTTCGATGTAGAAATCTTTTGTACATCAACATTGACCCGAAATGATGTTACAATAATCGATTCTATAATCCTTGAAAAGAGGTTTATAGCATCTGAAACTGGCAGGTATAAAGGCATACCGTCTACCCCCGTTGGTTTGACCGCATCTAATCTGAACACTTTTTAATTTGACCCCCGCTGATCTGCACATCGTTCAAACTAAAAATGGTTCAAACGTCATTCTGCTCATGGAACGGGATGAAACGGAACGCAGAATCAAAACAAAACAGCAAAAAGGGTTACCATCAGTGTGTTTTTCGATGCCCACAGGGTTACTAGAAGTTCAAATTAAAAATGAACCCCGTTGGTTTGCATGAGGTGTCGTTCAAACCAACGGGGGTAGACGGTATCAATTGATTGTTTTTTGCCTTTCTCGTACATTAAATGTACCGGAAAGGCTATATGTTCACTCCAAAAATGACTTTTTGATAGCAGGCCCGGAGAGTCGAGTCACATATACCAATCAACTCAGCTCGTCGAGTTGAGGTGATGTCTGTGTGTGCGTATGTATGTATGTGTGTATGTGTGTATGTATACAAACAAACCCACGTCACTTTTTGGCAGTAAATTTCAACCGATTTTACTGACCGATGGTTCATTCGACGGTGAGTTTGGTCCCATTGTTTTCTATTAAAAATGGTTCGGATCGGTCCAGCCATTCCGGAGTTATGACCATTTAGGTGTTCCGGACAGGTACCCCAGGAGGGGGTCAGATATAAAAAGGCAACAAACCCATGCATGCGACACACCAAACCAGGGTATTTTCGATAACCTGCTGAACAATAAGCAGAAAAATATTCGCAGACTATATCTGAACCGGTAGTATTCCGGAACCGGTTCTGGGTTTCCCGCCGGAAGTGACCAAGTGGGTTTGGTTCACAGCCCACTTATGCGACACATCAAACTGCGGCTTTTTAGATATCCTGATGAACTGAAGCGGGAAAATAGTCTCTGACCATATCTGAACCGGTAGTATTCCGAAAGCGGTTCCGGGTGTCCCTCCGGAAGTGGCCAAATATAAAAGTAAACCAAACCTATGCATGCGACCAGTGAAATCACAGCTTTTCCGATAACGTGATGAACGGTAAGAAGGAAAACAGTCTCAGACCATATTTTCATCGCCAGTGATCCGCAACCGGTTCCGGGTGTTCCGCCGGAATTGGTTAAATGTAAAAATGAACCAAACCCATGCATGCGACATATCAAATAGCAGCTTTTTGGAAAAGCAAATTAACGGTTCGTAAGAAAATAGTCTCACGCCATATTTTGGTCAACTGGTAGTGTTTGGGAACCAGCTCCGGGATTTCATAAAGATCATAAGTACATATTCGACGAGAAAGGCTCTACCAGTGGTGGATTAATCTGGTTTTTTTGCATCTAGTCATGTTTAAAACGATTTCAGTCCACTATAGCTCACTTCATATGAGGAGCGAATCCCTGTCATTTGAATAAATTGTCACTCAAATGACTAACTAGCCACAAAACACGATCGGATGTCAGGTGAAAGTCGGGTCAAACTTTATCAAATGTTAAACCATTGTCGGATCCACATAGGAAAACTGTAGGGTATATTTTGGCTTTGGTAGCCAAAACAAAAACAGCTCTGTACGCGCCAAGCGCGTGCAAACCAAACTGATACGAGTTCCATTCCACCTTCTGCTTAAATATCAGCGACGACGACAACAGCGAGATGCTTTCCAGCGGTATGTGCTCCATGTGGGCGGAGCCAACAGCGTACACGGCAGGCATTCATCGACAAAATCAAATGAATATAAGAATACCCATTGTCATTTTTCCAGTCAGTCTTCAGTCCTAAATATACCTTCAACAAAAGCGGATCGCAAGGAAGTATTTTTTTCTAAACGTGAACCGAACTGTGGTACCCGACCTGGTCAACGAGGCGATCGGTTGGTTTTCCTCCCTCTTCATCCAACCCGAGTGTGGGTCAGCGTCGAGTGTGCAGCTTTCATCGAGACGGCGTTGCGGTGGAACGGCGAACGTGTCGAGACCCGTTCGGCGTGGCCCTTCTTTGCGCTTACTCGACTGTTCGAGACGTTTGTGTGAGCGGTGCTGCTGCAGCGAAGGAGGCGAACGCGTCGAGACCTGTTCGGCGTTGCCAGCGATTGCTCGGCTGTTCGATACGTTGTGTTGTCTGAGCGGTGCTGCGGCGGCGAAGGAGTTGGTTGCTTCGAAGAAGTTGTGCTTGCTGTGTTGCGAGGCCCAGGAGTGTATGCCGAGAAGAGTTACAGAAATAATTTTCCCCTCAATAATTTTCCTCTACTGGCATTGGGCGTCACTCCTGGCGTACCCGTTCACAACCAAGCAACGACGAGCCGTAAAGCGAGTTTTCCGGCATTTCGGCCGTGGTCCTTCGATCGGTGAATACGTCGGCTGGCAGCTGTGAGGCACGGCTGCAAGCGAGTTCCTGGTGTAGCTGATAACCGTGGTGTGCACGGTCTTCGGCTGCGTGTGGCTGATCAGCATTTCCCATCGTCGGCTGGTGACCGTGGTGAGCGCGGTCGTCGGCTTCGGGCGGTTGGTAGCTGCAACGTGTGCAGCTGTCGACGCCTTCCAACATCGGCTGGTGACCGTGACTGGCACGGTCGTCGGCACCGGGTGACTGTCGGCTGCGACGAGCGTGGCTGTCAGCATCGAGTGGTCCGGGTATCGGTGGTGCTGCGATCAGGTGAGTAACCTACCTCCTACCTCCATTGTTAAGTATCCAACAAGCTCAATTATATACAGAAAAAAATATTCATGTAGAATTCAGCGGAAAATCAGGCACATAAAGGGAATGCTAGAGTGCATATTTACATGAGATATCATGTAAAATTACGTTACTTTCGTGTAAATTTCCGCTAATAGCCGCGTAACCGGTTGGTGTCCATGATGGTTTACGTGATGGTTGGCGGAAATTTACACGATGGTAATGTAATATACATTATATCTCATGTAAAAGTGCACTACCTCTAGCATTTCCTTTATGTGCATGATTTCTCGCTGAATTTTAATTACATATTTTTTCTGTGTATGTTTATGTCGTGTTATACGTCATCAATTACGAACAAATCTTGAACCGTTCATCAATTAGCGAGAATCGTCCAACATTAGGATGAGCTAGCTTAAGCAAGCGTTCTACATTTGGGTAACATACTTCCCATACAAATGTTCTATTTTCTCTTAGAAAATGGAATTTAAGGGAACATGAATCCAATGGGAAGTATAAGGAATAAGTGGATCTAGACTTTCACTGGATATTTTTCAACTAAAGTGGAATTATGCACGGAAAAACAAACGAAAACAAAAATGCCAGCACTAACTGTTCAACAATTGGCGAATAACCCTATATCAATGGTTGATATCTATATCAAGGTTTGTTATATTTAAATAGTGGATAACTGACACTGAGGAAGATTACAAGTGGTAGTCGAAATACGCGTATCTGTCAAAGGATACCCAAGCAACCAAAAGTTCGGATAAAACAACATGTTTGGGCTTAATCAGCTATTCGAAGGAAGATGAATAGCGTTCTATACAGCTCACTTTTTAAGTAGCTGACCGAACTTGAGTTCACAAAAAGTACACTTGTGCCGCTGAAAGGAACGCTATTCAGTTTAAAAATAAGCTTCCGTAAGGGGCTGTCCATTATTTACGTTAGGGAATTTTAGCGATTTTCTGACACCCCCTCCCCCCTTGTAAGATTTTTTGTATGAGATCCCAAAAATTTTTGTATGGCGCGTAAGATTTCTCAAACCCCCCCTCCCCCCATAATCCCTTACGTAATTAATGGACAGCCCCTAAACTGGAAAAAAGCGCTTGGTCCCCAAAAGTAATTTTTGATTGAGAGACATTAGCATGTATGGAATCCTTATTGACTAATATCTTGAAGTACATTTTCGATGTTTTTTTTACTTACTGAGATTTGAACTCGGGTTCTCCTCGTTGAAAGCCGGCGCCTTACCACTACTCCATTTTGGATTGTTAAGCACTAAGGGATTTTACTCAATGTGCTGATATCATTTATCAGTGCTCAATCAGGTTCACGTGTGAACTTTCTATGAACTTGAAATACTTTGCGAGACAACCTTTTTGAAGCCGAAAGTTCTGAAGAAGTTTATGTGGAACTTCTTGTGAACTCACAGAGTTTGACATTTTCAGTTTGTTTTGATTCGCAGTTTAGGCAAGTGAAAAGCAATAAATTAGTGCCAGTGTCGGTGATTCGGTAAAGATTATAAGTTTTCAGTGACTACGATCGCGTTGATCAGCTAGCGCAACAAGTGAAACGGGATGGGAAACATCCAGGAAAAAACTCCGGCGGAACACTGGGTGGAGCAGTTGCTCGCTGAGAGGGCAGCCTTTGAGCCACAAAATACGGATTCTTTGCGTGGATTTCAAGTAAGTACGTTGAAATATGATAGTGAAACAAAGTGTACTTGTGAAATTAACACAAGCTGTGGGTGCTAAGCTCGATTGCCGAGTGATTTAATTGAATGTGAACTTCTTCCGAGCTCCGCTGTCTCCGAAGTTCATGTGAAGTTCACTTTACATTTATCCGAACTTCATGTCTCCGAAGTTCACTTTTGGTACGGTTAATATTTATCAGAACTTTGAGTAGTAAGTTCAAAACAACTTCAAGTTCGGAACGGAGCATTTCAAGTTGTTGTTATACAGGGTGTTAGGTTCCTGAGTGCAAACTTTTTAAAGGGTGATAGAGGACCATAAATGGTGAAAAAAATTGTTCTACGCATATGGTCAAATCTCAACCGTTACGTAGTTATTGAACTCCCCATGTTTTTGACTCTTATTGCTTTTACTGGCTATAACTTTAAAATGGTCAAACTTATAACAGTTTTTTTACCCTTATTCGAAAGATTATTGAATTTTCTATCAAATGGCATTTTTGAACCGATTGGTTTAGTTAAATAACTAAGTTTTCTACAGCAAATAGCTTAAAAGTTGTGTGTTTTAATTTGTTTTTGCCAATTATCTTTGAAAAAATGCGTAATAATTTAAAATTCTTTCTTTGGCAAAGTTTTGGCCCCTGTTCCACTCTACAATTCGTTCTTTGACATCAAACTTCTATCTCTTATCGTTTTCTTGAAATTTTGATTTAAATGTCGCATTTTAGATCATAAATTTGCAATCGTCATGGTAAGCACTTTTTTGCGCACTTTGCCGCACATTTAAATCAAAATTATAAGAAAACGATAAGAGTTAGAAGTTTGGCGTCAAAGAACGAATTGTAGAGTGGAACAAGGGCCAAAACTTTGCCAAAGAAAGAATTTTAATTTATAACGCATGTTTCAAAGATAATTGACATAAACAAATTAAAACACGCTATTTTTAGCTATTTTGCTCTAGGAAACTTAGTTATTTAACTAAACCAATCGACTTAAAGATGCCATTTGTTAGAAAATTCAATAATCTTTCGAATAAGTGCAATAAAACTGCGATAAGTTTAACCATTTCAAAGTTATAGCCAGTTAAGGCAATAAGAGTTAAAAACATGGGGTGTTCAATAACTACGTAACGGTTGAGATTTGACCTTATGCGTAGAACAATTTTTTCACCATTTATGGTCCTCTATCACCCTTTAAAAAGTTTGCACTCATGAACCTAACACCCTGTATGTCCATTTAAACTGTATTTGAACTCTAGTGGCACGCAAAAGTTCAACATAAGTTCGGTTAAAATTTGATTGAATTCTGCCCTAAAGTTCAAAGTAAGTTTTTTTCTGAACCTTTGCAACGAGTTGCAAAAAAGATGATCTTCGTATTTATCCAACTAGGCAAGCCTCGTTGGATAAATGTACGACTCGTGCTGAAAAAATCTAGTTTTGCAACGAGTTCCATACAAAATTTTATGCAATGACTTTTTCATAATGCAATCCATTTGAGTTGCATAATGTTCATAATGCAACTCAAATGAGGGGCTGTGTACGACTCGTGCTGTAAAAATCCTCATTCTGCACCTTGTTGCGTAAACAACTATTATTGGAACTAGTTGTCGTATTATTTCAAGGGGGCTGTGCACAAATTACGTCACGCTTTTAGGGGGGGGGGGGTTACAGAATGTGACGACCCAAACAAAAAATATTGAGGTCCCATTCAAAAAGTGTGACATAGGGAGGAGGGGGGGGGGTTGAAAAAGGTCGATTTTTGAGTGACATAATTTGTGTATCACCCCAAGGTTATAACGCTTTAATATACTGCTCATAATCGGATAGTTGACGTAAGCGCCACTGTAGTTTTCTACAAACTTTTGAAATTTTAGCAATGATTAATGAAAAGTTTATGATTTTTTTTTTCACGTTGATATTTGGCTAGTGATAAGATCTTGTGAATGCAGACATTGTCAATGGTGGTTACGTCAACTATGCGACCATGGGCCACCAAGAAAGCTCATATTTTCATCAAATTTGTATACAGAAAGCTTATGACTTTCAAAAGGTGGAAAATGAAGTAAGCAACCTCTTCGTGATGATATTAGGTATTTTTAAATGTTTTTTTTTTTTATCATGATCAAGATCATCACCTAGTTCTCGAATAGTGTAAAATTTGATGCACAATTGCACTGCTACGAGCTTTTTGAAATGTTAAATCTCATTATTTTGCTGTCCTAGAAAGTTCGGATCATCACTCATCAACGAAGTTGTCGAGAAGTCCTTGGCTCTCAAGTGGAAAGTGTTATATGTAATTGAACCGCGGCGTTTACATTTGTTTGCAGGATTTTGTACATGTATTACAGGTTGTCTGTTTATTATGGATGGCCACGGAGTACTTTCAGGGAATATTTCTAGAAATATTAAAAGTATTTCTCTTGTAAGTCTTCTATGGAGCTCACTAGAAGTTCTTCCAGAGATCTCTGCGAGAGTTTTCTCAACGATTCCTACGTGAATTCTTACTGACGATCCTCCAGTCAAATATTCAAATATTTCTCCAAAAGTTCTTGAAGAGATTTCCCCTAGAGTTCATCTAGAAATTGTGGTTGGGGAACTCTTCAGCAACTTCTCCAAGGATTTCGTAAGAAAGGCTTCCGATGATTCCTACAAAAAATGCTCTAAAGATTCCTACGGTAATTCATTCAAGGAATTCCTCTAGAGAATCTTTTCAAATAATTTCCAAGGATTCCTTCAGGAATTTCTGTAAAAAAACCTTAAGAAATTCCTCTAGGTATTCTTCCGGGTAATTCTAGTTATTTTAAGGTTGCAGCCAAAATTCCATAACAATCGAATCGCTAGAAAAAGAGATTTTGATCCATAAACATGATTATTTTATATGGAAAACGGCTCTGTATTTTTATTATTTCTCGCACTATAGTATGTGGTCACTCACTCTCTGTTTTAATATCACTACAATTCATTCATTTATTTAGTTCAACATCAAATTCATGATAACACTGAATCAACAATTTGCCGCCATAATACTCGATTTGCAGCTGCAGCTCTGACGCCGGTCACGCCCAACGCTCGCCAGATCACGCACCACCTGGTCCGCCCATCGTGCTCTCTGCGCTCCACGCCTTCTTGTACCAACCGGGTGGTTAGCAAACACCAAGGAACCGAGGTAGACAAATTCTTCTACCACCTCGACAGTATCCCCGTCTATCGTAACATTGCTGCCAAGGCTTGTCCTGTCTCGCTCAGTCCCACCCAGTCCCATGCTGGTCATGTACTTTGTCTTAGCCACATTCACCACCGGCCTTCGCTGCTTCGCGTTTCGGGCGGATGTACAGGTCTGCCACCGTTCCAAATGTTCTGGCAATAATGTCCATGTCGTCCGCAAAGCACACAAATTGACCGGATTTTGTGAAAATCGTTCCTCGGCTGTAGAGTCCGGCTCGTCGCACCCCACCTTCCAGAGCGATGTTGAAGAGTAGGCATGAGAGTCCATCACCTTGTCGCAGTCCCCGACGAGTTTCGCGTGAATTGGATAGTTCACACGAAACCCTTACGCAGTTTTGCACACCGTCCATCGTTGCTCTGCGCGGTCGATACTGTCGTATGCCGCTTTGAAGTCGATGAACAGGTGATGCGTTGGAACCTGGTATTCACAGCATTTCCGGAGGGTTTTCCGTACGGTGAAGATCTGGTCTGGGTTCCACGAACTCATTTACTTTAGGTGAAATACGACGGAAGATGATCTGGGATCTAGTCTGGGATAGCACTTTGTAGGCGGCATTTAAAATGGTGATCGCTCGGAAGTTCTCACACATTAACTTGTCGCCTTTCTTGTGGATGGGACCGAATACCCCTTCCTTCTACTCCTCCGGTAGCTGTTCGGTTTCCCAGATCTTGATTACTAGCTGGTGCAGACAGGTGGCCAACTTTTCCGGGCCCAGCTTGATGAGTTCTGCTGCGATACCGTCCTTACCAGCTGCTTTGTTCGCCATTCAGGTGTTCGTCAAAGTGCTGTTTCCACCTTTCGATCACCTCACATTTGTCCGCCAGGAAGCTAACGCCCTTATCCTTGCAGATTTCGGTTTGCGGCACGTAGCCTTTGCGGGATGCGTTGAGCTCTGGTAGAAATTACGTGTTTCTTGTGAACGGCACAGCAGTTCCATTTCCTCGCACTCCGGTTCCTCCAGGCGGCGCTTATTCTTTTGGAAGAGCCAGGTCTGCCGCTTCCGCTTCTGTCTGTATCGCTCCACATTCTGTCGGGTTCCATGCTACAGCATTACCGCCCGCGCTGCGTCCTTCTCCTCCAGAACCGCTCTGCACTCCTCGTCGAACCAAACGTTTTGTCGACTCCGTTCTACGTACCCGATAGTGGTCTCGGCTGCGTTGTTAATGGCTGCTTTGACTGTACTCCAGCAGTCTTCCAGAGGGGCCACATCGAGCGCACCCTCGTCCAGCAACGCGGCCTCGAGATTCAGCGCGTATGCGGTGGCGATACCCGGTTGCTTCAGTCGCTCTAGATCATACTGGGGTGGCCGCCGGTACTGTACATTGTTAATAACGGAGAGTTTTGTACGCAGTTTAACCATCTCCAGGTAGTGATCAGAGTCAATATTAGCGCCATGATAGGTCCTGATGTCAGAGAAGTGCCGTCCATCAATCAGAACGTGGTCGATTTGCGATTCCGTTTGTTGTGGTGACTATTAACTACAGCTTTTTGCCGCATTAGTCGTACACGCATTCAAGCCTCTCGTAGAAAACGCCTTTGTACACGCTGGTTATACTTAATTTGAAGAATCGGCCATTAAGTCTCAACCTGCACGCACATTTTTTCGTCAATCGGCTACCAACAGATTCAGTATCTATGCAATCAAGATTACGGACCAAAGCTCTTGATGAAGTAGTTAAAGGTTAGTCTGAAGAAGATTTCTGGAGATCAATAATAGTGACTGACTATCAAATCCAAGATGGCAAACTAAAATTAAGTTTGTTGGCTATGGTATGATGCTTCAGGCTTTAAAGCCATGTTAAATGTGCATACTTGGTATAGGAAGATGTCCAGAATCCTAAAATAGTAAGATGGACGACCGAAATTGAATTTTAGTCTGCCATCTTTGATTTTCAAGTCATCGTTTTTAGACCACGTACTTCATCCTTATATCAAATGAAACCAATATCCGAATCAGCATTTGACTGAAAGCTTCGTGAATAATTAAAATATATTCTAGTTATATACACATTGCATGGTATTAGAGTCTGAGTTTTTATAAAACAACCTTCATCTTAATTCTTGACTGCATATTTGTAACTGTTTTTCAAGTGTTGGTTTTAATTATACTTCTTGAGGTAATCGAGGAAACGGTAAAAAACTGTAATAGTGTTCCTCACCGATTGGTTTGCAATACCGATCACTAGAACAATTGTAGTATTTCTTTCTTTCGTGCAAGATACCAAAATGGACATCCGTAATACGCATGCGGTCAAATATTTAATAAATTGTATCATATCATCCCTGTAACATTATTGGCTA
Source organism: Aedes albopictus (assembly GCF_035046485.1). NCBI lineage: Eukaryota > Metazoa > Arthropoda > Insecta > Diptera > Culicidae > Aedes > Aedes albopictus. The sequence continues at coordinate 2,976,538 of NC_085137.1, forward strand.
TCTGGGTTGCTCTCTACCCTCAGTGAAATGGTATCTTCTTTTTGCGTCACAGAGCCGGTGGGATGCGGATGAAGGCAAACGGGGGAAACGATCCGCTGCTGTTCGCTCCCCCTCGGTATTCGCTCAGTCGCAACCGCATGTATCAAAGCCAGTTACCTTTTCTCGCCCTTATTTCCACACCACCCACAATCGTCATCATTTGCGAGAGTTGTGTTTGAAGTCGATAGACAGCCCAGCCATCCAGCCAGCCAGCGAACCAACCAACCAACCAACCAGCCACCTATTCAACCCGCAACCCAGCGACAACCACTTGCAATCTGCGGATGAACGGATGGAGAAGCCGTCATAAGCGCTTCGACCGGGCGCGGGTGCTCACACAAGGACACCCGGACCAAACCAAGCGGGTGGAATCGTTCGATAGAAAGCAACCCGGCACTCTGCTATACCGCAACGAATCGCAATCGCTCTTGATGATGGTATTTTATGCTCAACCGTTTTTCGCTCCTCGTCACAATGCGCCCCAAGCTGCTACTGAACGAGTCATTGCTGCGAGTGAGTGAGCAAGGGTATATGATTTGAATAAATTATTAAGCTAAATTTATTTTATCTGTGGGTGGAAAATAAAATGGTTGTATATTTTATTGATTTTTCTCGTAAGTACAGTACGCTCTTGCCATTGATGAAGATTCCTTTTCATATATTGATATTAATATATATGGAATAAATCGTTGTCGTTCTATCGGGTCCCCCTTGCTCTGTTCGTATACTCTTTCATATGTGTGTATATGAGTTTGAGACCCATCCTTATCCGTCTAGAGCCGGGGTTGCTTCCACCTTTCGCCTCGGTGCTTATTGAGGGCAGCAATTGGTGGGGGCACCACGATAACAAAATAGATGAATGTGTAGCTTAGCTAGCATAGTGCTCGATGGTACTCGACGAATGAAATCCAAACGTGGCTCCCATTCCTAGGAATGAGGTTGACACACATTGGAGTAAGGGTAATTCTATCTTATCTGTGTGGTCGTACTTTAGCAAGGAAGGGATCATCCATTCATTACGAAGGGGATTTGAGAAATCTCTCGCGCCATACAAAACTATTTGGGTTTTTATACCAAATATCTTGGAAGCGGGGAAAGAGTGTCGAAAAGTCGTGAATATGGTCTTACGTAATAAATGAATGGCGCCTTAAACGCCATATATCCATCATGGTGTACGGTAGGATAACGCCAAACACAGCGGCTTATTCTTCAACTGCTATGATGAGTACTTATGTAAGGTACCTCTTCCATTTCACCACTTCTTCAATGTTATATTGAATTTATCATACCTACGGACAGCTGCATTTTCGTACCACAAGGAGCAAACCCTTCAGCATCGTATCTGAATAATTTAGTATTAGCACATTTCCACGATAAAATACCAACGTTCATGCTTTCACGTGGAACCGAAAGCATTAGCTCATCAATTGGAGCTGTTTATTGTATGATGCCCACTCCACGTATTATCTATTGAAGGCCGTCAACATTGACTGTAGGTTATTCTGGCTGTAATAAATAGTTCATTCATAATGAAGATTACGGTAATTTTAATTAAGTATTAAGTAATTAAGTGAGTTTGGGAGCGCATTCAAAAGATTCATAAATATTTTCATTGATAAGACATATGTACATCCAAAAATTTCGTTTGAGCATGATCAACAACGCAATAGAGCACTTACTTGTGGTCTTACATGACTAAAGTACCGATGGCTTCGATATGCTACATGACAGGTTCGATATAAACTTGAATTAGAGTGTCCATCCCGGAAGTTATGTAATTGCAAAAACCACTGTCTTCGGTAATATTTTACCAAAATCTCAACCCTTAACCCTTTGGACCCGGAGGAGTCATGGCAGCCAATTAAATGCCCCATTATAAATTAAAATGTTTCCATAAATACAGGTAATCTTCGATATAACGGGTGTACACTCGTAAGAGTAACAGTACCGCACTTACAGTACCAATCTGAAGATGTTATTATAAATCTTTGGAATATTCAAGGTTGTCTAAACTGTCCTATAATGAAGTCCATCAAGTCTAACTTTAACAATCAAGAATAATCTTGAATAATTAAGAATAATTTTATGTATTTTCACCATAAACATTGGCATTGCATAATCTACAAAAATAATGTTATGTGTTTTTGCCATAAATAATAGCATTATATACATCTACTGGGATCCGTGAAGCTCTTGAAATCTCATAAGTCATTTAGAGACACTATAGGGATATTCCAGGTCAGCCAAACTATCTTGGAGTTCAGAACTTCAGGTCTACACTCATAACAGCAGTCATATATGATATACTGAGAAACGTTGCATAATAAATAGCGGTTACTGGACCAACCTGAAGTCTACTGTATAATATTACGAACCTTTGGGACATTAAGTGTCGTCCAAACTGTCCTGAAATTTAGCTTATGACAGTAACAGTAGTTATTCTCACAATGAACTTTAACATGGCACATGCAACTGTAATCTGTAATCTCACTGGCATTTCATGAGTCATTCCAAGATACAGGGGATAGACAAAATGATCGGGACAGGCAAAATTTTCAAGGCAAATTTGGACCACTGATACACAACTAAAATTTAAGAATATTTGATGAACTTTTCGAAAAGTTACAGCTAGTTGAACGTTTATTGAAAAGTGAAAATTTTGCCTGTCCCGATCATTTTGTCTATCCCCTGTATCTTGGAATGACTCATGAAATGCCAGTGAGATTACAGAACACAGTTGCAGTTTCCAAATTTGAACCACTAATACACAACTAGTTCATGAACTTACAGTAAAAATTTGAGAATGTTTGAAGTACTTTTCGAAAAGTTACAGCTGGTTGAGCACTTTTTGAAAAGTAAAAATTTTACCTGTTGTGATACTCTTCAGCTTGACAGCTCAAGTAATAATAATCCTATCAACGCCATGGCCTACTCAGTGATGTACCAAACTACCACATCTCCTTTTGTTCAAATAATAATGCAATTTTGTTCTACTAAAAAAGTAAAACATCCAAAAATCCTTCGTTTTGTGCTTGTAGAAGAACCGATCAATTGTCAAATAGAACTCTATCTGTAGTAGTAATAGATGCACTGTTCTTGCAATCTGCTTATCAATCTCTCTAAAGTTACTCTTAGGAGGACTGCGTGAGTTAATTTGATTTTCAACTTTCAATAAAATTCTTTTATGTTATTGTCTAGAACGAATTGTTGTTTTTATGAATCGCGGCTATTGTCGTACCATATGAGTGAAAGTATTACAGTTTTTTTACCTTTCTGCCCCTTTCAACACTGATTTTTATCCACTCTTTGAGTGTCTTTTAGCCGGACAGATTTCAATCTGCCGCTTTGACGTCTCCCTTCTCTAAGGCGAGACATTATTGCCAGCCCCGGCCAGATTTTCATCTGCCGCTGTGGCGTCTCCCTCCTTTGAAGCGAGACATTATTGCCAGCTCCGGCCGGAATTTATCCGCCGCTTTGGCGTCTCCCTTCTCTGAGGCGAGACATTATTGCCAGCCCCGGCCGGAATTTATCCGCCGCTTTGGCGTCTCCCTCCTTTGAGGCGAGACATTATTGCCAGCTCCGGCCGGAATTTATCCGCCGCTTTGGCGTCTCCCTTCTCTGAGGCGAGACATTATTGCCAGCCCCGGCCGGAATTTATCCGCCGCTTTGGCGTCTCCCTCCTTTGAGGCGAGACATTATTGCCAGCCCCGGCCAGATTTTCATCTGCCGCTTTGGCGTCTCCCTCATTTGAGGCGAGACATTATTGCCGTCCACGGCCGGGTTTTTCACCCGCCGCTTCGGCATCTCCCTCTTTCGAGGCGAGATTTTACGATTTCCCTCTTGTCTGATCCGAGCAGATGCTATCCGTCGGAAAACAGACTATTTATAATTACCTATTCCAATTTTATTCAGCTCTGCTTCTTGTCCTTTCGTTTTTCTCCTTGTTTTTCACGAGGTGTGCAGCCAGAAACACGAAAGTGATTTCCTTTCAAATATCCTCCGATCCTTTCCCTTCTTCACGTTGGTTTCCTGTCTCCTCGTATCCGTTGCTTCAGAAGTTAAATCTTCGCGGACTCTTGGTAAACGAGCGGGTTCTTGCTCGTCGCCAATGTGATACTCTTCAGCTTGACAGCTCAAGTAATAATAATCCTATCAACGCCATGGCCTACTCAGTGATGTACCAAACTACCACACCTGTCCTGAACATTTTGTCTATCCCTTGTAGTTTTGAAATATTACAGATCAACTAAACTACTTGGAGACCTTAGCTTCAGTTCTACACTTGTGATGATAGATTTTGAAGAAGACTCGAAACAGAGTCGAAACGACGGGACAAATTTAAAACAGTCGTTTTGATTCCCCAAGACTGCAGTAAAGCAAAACAAAGCAAAGGTAACGCTACACATCGTAGTTGCTACTCTGTGATTGACCAGAACAATCGAAGTTGTACAGAGAACTAACGAACTGTGCTTGGGACTAGGCGCTATCGCCATAAACTACGTAGACTTTTTTTCGACCATCTCAGACCCCCGACCCCCCCCCCCCCCCCACTCCCCCATCGTAGACTTTTGCTCATACAAAATTTTCGAAATTTGTATGGAACGTAGCCTTTGGCCAGACCCCCCGTCCCCCCCTAAGAGTCTACGTAGTTTATGGACAGGCCCCTAGCTACACACTCTCAATGTGCACAGTTCGAGAGTTCAAGATTTTATAGTCAATTAACGGTGCCGGCCACGTCCTTACGGACATCGGGAAAGGGAAAGAATGTTATGTAGTTCGATAATGGTCGCAACCGTTGTTTGGTCGCAATAGTAAAGGTACTGCACGCTTCTGATTCCACATTCAATATTCGCATCCCCATCTCCCTACCGAGAAACCGACCGACTCACGAAAATAGTTGTGCGTTTTCTCGCAGTATTGAACTTACAGTATACGAAGAATCAACTTTCAAGCTTAGATAGCTATTTTCGAACTATGTATTTTACTAAGAGTAGTGCCATGTGTTATCTGTGATCGACAGCCGATGAGGTAATTAAGCCAATTATTTTTAATTTTAAGATATTATAAGAGATCTTCATGACCAATTTCATAAAACTAGCAATAAAACTGATTTATACATCAAAACCTTTTGATAACCTCTTTAAGATCATCTTCGGGCTAAGCGGACCACTCTCGGAGAGATTTTGTAAACCGCAAAGAGTAGCATTAAAACCGTTTTAAAACCTAGTAAAAATAGTTTACATTCTCGAAAAGAGGATATGATGATTGTTGTTTTTTTTTTCAACAAAAACTATGACAGTTCAAGATGCAGAAGCAATTGTTCAACTCTATTAGTGGCCGCTATCGATTATACAATCGTTTTCTGTACTAACGATATGTACTCAGCATGCTGGACAACCTTCGACGCAACCCGAAGCAGTTTTGATCTTTTGTCAACACCAAGAGAAAGGAAAATGGTCTACCTTTTAAAATGCTCTTGAGAAACGTAACGCCTTCCACAATGTTGCAGAAGTGTAACATGTTTGCCGACCATTTCAAGAATGCTTTTAACAACATCTCAGCTTCAGAACGAGAAATCAATGAAGCACTCAGCGACACGCCTGGGGATGTTATCGTCCCTAACCTGTTTAGAATCTCCGATAGTCAAGTCAGGTCAAGTTATTCCACCATTGATAAGACAAAACTCTCCTATTCCGCCGGGTCGGATCAGGTTCCATCCTGCGTATTGAAGGAATGTCCCAATGCTTTCATTAGGCCGCTTGTTCTGCTGTTCAATGCATCCTTACAGCAACGTAAATTCCCAACTGCCTGGAAGCTGTCAGAGTTGTTCCCTGTTCACAAGAGAGGAGATAAGTTTAACATTGTACGGACGGTGTGCGTAAAAATTGGCTCAGATAAATCGGAAATATTCAGCAATACTTCTGGAGTTCCTCAGGGGAGCAATTTCAGTGCTTTACTCTTTGTTATTTTTATCAACGAAATTGCTGAACTTCTGCCACCGGGATCTCGCGTATTTTATGCCGACGACGTTAAAATCTTCATGGTGATCAAATCGTTTTTCGATTGCTTGGAGCTCCAAAATCCAATAACCGATCTTCAAGCATGGTGCTCTCGGAACTTTCTAACACTAAGCGTAGAGAAATGTTTCGTCATTTCCTATCATCGGAAGCTCAGGCCTGTGATATTCAACTACCAACTGGATGGAGTACTGCTGCAACGAGTTGAACAAGTCCGAGACCTAGACGTTACCACACGTTACTTTGCCCTTACGTTCAAAGACTACTATACCGAAATTATCACCAAAGCCAACAAACAGTTTGGGTTTACGCTCAAAATTTCCAGTGATTTTCATGACCCAACATGCTTACGTTCACTATTTTGTTCACTTGTTCGCTCTATTTTGAAATTTAGCCTTGTCGTATGGTGCCTGTATCACGCTAATTGGATAGCACGTATTGAGGCAGTTCAAAAGAAATTCGTGAAACATGCACTCCGGAATCTTCCATGGCTCGATTTTTCGAATCTCCCTTCTTATGAAGAACGTTGTCGCCTTCTTAGGCTAAATACACAAGAACGGAGACGCTTCAATGCCCAGGCTGTTTTTGTTGCGAAGATATTGAAAGGCGAAATAGAATCTCCAGCGATTCTTGAACAAATTAAACTATACGCTCCTGAGAGAGTACTTCGACAGCGTGAATTCCTCCAGCTTGATACCTACACGGAATGTACAATACGGTGAACATGACCCAATTCGATATATGTGTTCTTCTTTTAATGCAGTGTTTGATCTCTTTGATTTTAATTTGTCTTCAAGTAGTTTTAAGTTTCTGTTGTCGCAGAGACGTTAAAATGATACAATCGTAGTAGTTTCTATATTCATAAAGACCAATGTAGCGTGTTGTTTATAAGCACAAATACAAAAGGGAAGACTGAACTCAATAAACATTAAATACTCAAGAAACATGAACAATTTGGTTTTCGGACACAACATAAGACAAGATTCCTTAATAAATATATTACTACATACGGGGATAGGGAGGGACCACCAGGGCACCCGATTGAAACGATTTGGACAAGGAGCTTGGAACTGCCTCCTTCTTGTTGCTAACATCTCGTGAATTGAGGGCGGGCTCTTCGACCCCATCTATTGGGTATATTTTGTTAACCGAGGGCTTTATTTTACCACTGGTTACATGAACTTTCTTCTGGAAGGAGATTCTTTTCCCTTGTAGCGGGTTTCGTGCAAGTGTCTCTGCTTGTGGGTCCACGCTTCCATTTTTGGCCCTTCATACAGGGGAATGACTGAGTGTGAACAGTGGTACAATCTTGAATGTCGAATGTCATGGTCGCGTCGTTGTAGCTTGTTTTTAAATGCTGCTAGTTAGAACGAAGATTTTTCGTGATTGATAACGCATAAATTTGCGCAAATTGCTGAAGAAGTTCGTGTCGTATGAAATCTTTCGATTGTGCATAGTGTTGTTACGCTCGATCGACGACTAAAGTGTTAAAATCGACCGCAAATCATCTCGTCGGGAACATTGAAACAATGCAGTGCAACAAATGTCTTCACTCCATCGACCGAAAAACAGAACGCTATACCATATGTGAGGGCAAATGCGCCAAGCGATACCATGCCGCTTGTGTTGAGCTGTCCGACGCAACTGTGTGTGCATTATTTTCTAAGAACATTTTGTGGATGTGTGATGAATGTCTGCAAAACTACTGCGCTACACGAGATGCTAATGACGACATTGAAGCGCAAGATCATTCTACTACTTTGGAAGCGGAGGTTACGATGCTGAAAACCCAAGTAGCTGAAATAGTAGAAACGTTGTCAACGATAATTTCCGAAAACACGCTACATGGAAAACAAAATCGACTGGTACACTCCACTCCTGCATCGACACCTGACCAAGGATGCCTATTAGATGGAACCAAAGCTGATCATGCCGATGTATTTGATGCGCCGAATATTACAAGTGATGGTGCTGCGTGCTCTTCCCAATTCGTGTGTGCAGATACCATGCCAGACACCTTTTCTTTGTTTATAACAAACCTCGATGTACACACTACTGCAGATGATATCAACCGCCTTGTGCGTGAATGCCTTTCAATCGATGATTCTTGCAAAATAAGTGTCAGGAAGCTAGTTTCAAAACAGAAGAACTTGAATGAACTAGATTTTATTTCGTATAAAGTGACTATGGATAGCCTATTGAAGAAGCTAGCGATGAATCCCTCTACATGGCCCAGAGGTGTAAAGTTCAGGGAGTTCATTAATAAGAGTTTTGTGTGGAAAGCATGTACTGGATAAGATGATTGTTTGTGGCCAGATATGAGAAGACTATGTGTGTTTGTAATTACTGAATGTATTGTGATTGATAATGTAATGTGTATGTCAGATTTTGCGTTATTTCAAGCCATGGAGTATAGTGTTTGATTCTGTAAGTGAAATTTTTGTCTGTAATCAATTAGATCATAAGTTTTCAATGAGATCGAAAAGATCAGTTGAAAGAAACCAATAAATAAACAAATAAACAAATAAACAAATCGATTTGCAGATTATACCAGTGCTATAGGCAGCTGCCTTGCTACAATAGATTGTAGAATAATCATCATCATCATCATCATAAAGACCAATGTAGCGTCAGATGAGTTCATAAATAAATAAATAAACAAATAAATAAATAAATGTATATTGCAAAATTATTGTGTGGCGAATATCATCTAAAGGCAAATTTTTTGAAGTGGAATGCATAATTTAAAAAATAATAAAAATTGGTTGCGGTTATGCACAATGATGGTCGCCGTAATGCCAACCAGAGAAAAGAGTTATTGGACAAAAAAGCACAGCGTTGAACTGATGAGTTAGCTTAAGTTAAATTCACAATGATTAAAATCGAAAAAAAGACAGAATACTATTACATGTCACATTGTTGAAAAAAAAATACTTGAGGAAAACTATCTCTTATGGGAGAAATCAACTTTGATTCCATTAAGCTTTATTCTTGATTGAGCCCTAAATCAACTAAATCGGACCCCTCTTACTCAAAAGCCTCCTTGCCTCATGATCCCGTGTAATTTTACAAAAAAACGTTTGAATCAGAATCAGTTACATATGTATTGCATTCACCCAAAACCTAAGTTTTTTATTAATGTAACAGATAAAAACATTGATCGTTTATTCTTATTGAAATCATTGCCATGCCATGATACACTAAACTGTAAGTTGATCATCCACTGGGCGACTGGTACCTACACTGTGTCCATACGATAGAGCCATAGATGGTTATCTCATCAATTTATGTTTGCTCTGTACGATTCTCGGATTTCAAACAAATCAAACCGCGCAAAAGCCTTTCAATCATCGTCTTCTTTTCTACCACACACCCTGCTGATGAGTTGGCTTGTTTAATTGCGTTGTCTTTGTTTGATTTCCGAGACATAATCAAATAAAAATTAAATTAAAATTATTTTTTAATGATTATCTGAAATTTTATTTATCGCTTGTCGAGTTAAGAACAAAAAGTAACCATCGATGGAAGCAGCGTGCAGGTGGATCTGGATGCTCCTGTCGTTATTCTGCGGGGTTCGTCTTGGGTCGTGAAACAAAACAAAAATCAAATAAAACATCCTCTGTATGTCAGTTCATTCTCGTCATTATTGATTCCAATATATCATAACGCTTAAAGTCGCGTCGTTGTCTTCCGTTTGTGGCTGGGGACTTTGTATGTGTATAAGGAGATCATAAATACCTACATTCATCTCCGTGTAAGACGATCGTTAACAACATTTCAAGCAGAAGTGTGTGAATCTATGAACCCGGGTTTGTATCAAAGTCTGCTAATGAAATAAAAGTAACAATAAAATAAATCAAATAAAACACACATTTTCGGTATCATTTAGCTTCGGAATACCGCCGTGATTTGCTACGGCCTCGACCATTACGGAAACGAGCGAAACAGGGCCAACACAACGAGAGGCAATGATGGAGAAGCAAGAATCAAACTACATCGCAAGATGCTCGTTATGAGAAGTGTGTGCCCAGTACGTATATAAATTTATTTATTTCTCTGTGATTCCCGTTGATGGCGATCATTTTATCATCCATAATTGAAAACAAAGTCGGTTTTGGGCTTGTGCTTCTTATTTCAATTGCCACAGCTCACGAGTGACTGATATGCAACATTAAGTTTTCGCTTCTCTACTGACGATACCCACCAGTTGCGTTCACTTATGGAAGATCATTTTTCAACGCCTGCAAGATGCATAAGCTCAGCAACATTTTTCTCCTTCCTGAGGTAGTGCGGTAGTACGTTGATGTTAATTATCGAAAATTCTTCCAACAGAGACCGTCGTAATACCACACCACACCACTCCATACCATAATCATTTTATTATCGGCTCAGCCGCAGGTAATTCAGCAGCATCCCAGACATGTATGGACCGAAATGACGATAATATTGTTTTTATATACAGACATTATAATTGAATTACTCAATTTTTAATATATCTTTCCGAAAGTTTATATCACAATAATTAAAACAAAAAAAGAGTCAATAAAACAAAAGAGAATATTAAAAAGTGTGTAGCCAATTTAGCTTCAAAGCTACAAGCAAACTTGGCTTAAGCGATAAAACTGGAAGACGGTGGGTAATGTGTCGAATTATCATTATACTCTACTGGGTGAGAACATAGTGTGGGAAACGTTTAAATCTTAACCAATACCGTTTGGTGAATTCGTGGGCAAATAAGATATAAGGATAAAGGGGGCCTGTATCAGTTATATCACTACATAAGAAAAACTATTTCTACAAAAATAAGAAGAAGACCGTCGAATGTCAACGGTACCGTGATTTCGGGGGTGAAACTGATCCCTTTTCACAGTTTTTAACTTCTAATTTTTGAATAGTTATCGATATGGTCAAGCTGAATACTTTATACAAATACGACCACGGGTTTCATCAGTCAACGAGGTTGAAACTTTTACTGTAAATCATTTTATTGCAATAAATATCTTTTATAAGAAAAAATCAGAAATTTTAGTTTCGGGATGAAATTGATCAGTCAGTGAAATGTCTTTGTAAGTGCTGAAAATAATTTTTCCATCTGAATCAACCACCCCAGAATGCGAAATGCTTTGTAAAACTTACACAAGTTTAATAAATTCTTATTTTTTTAACCCATTAACGCCAGAATTATGCCACAATCACAGTAGATGTCTGATTTTTTTCTGGAGTACCTCAACCACATAAAAGAAAGTTATTGTAGTCATTTAAACGGAAATCTACGGTGAAATTTTCGTTTTAATACACAGTGGGGCATATGCACGTGAAACGTTGAAAAAATATTTTTCTATTTTTTTTTGCACAGCTACCTTATTTCTATGAGATTTGTAAATCTATTTTAGATGACTGATCATGATGCAAGGAATAGTTGAGTCCTAATAAAAAAAATACATTTTGAAATGTTCCAGAAAGGGTTTACATCAGTAATAACTAAAAAAATCTACTATTAGTTTATCAATGGATAGTTATCAACAGTTTTGAGGCATTCCAATATGCATCATTCTATTAATTTCTATACAAAATAAGTAGGTATTCGGCATTCTTGTAGTATATCCTGCCCATTGTATCCTTCTGGCTTTGGCAACTGCAGAGCGTAGTGAGCATGTGGCTCATCCTCTGCCACCACACACCGTTATCTTGCACAGCGACAATGATTATCCTTAGCACTCGTCATTCGTAAACTCCAAATGTTTGCAAGTGTTCTTTGAGCTTGGTTTATGTTTCATTTCATAAAGGACCACCTTATTAGAAACCTTAGTAGAAACAATATCCGCTGATTATGTGTGATCGTATTTCACGGCTCACGTAATTTACAGCTGTGGTTATATGGGCCAGAGGCCTTTATGTAGTTCTGTTCTCGAGATACACAAGTTCAAAATTTCTATATGTTACCCTCGCGCAAACAGTGAGAGTAGTCATTAGCTTCACTGTAGGTGATACAAATAAAACGAGTAGGAAGTAGCGATAGTATAGAGTGCGTTGATTACTAGTCGATCACAGTAAGTTTGGTAGAATTTGTAATAAAAGGAAACTAGATCCGGGTTGAACCGAAGCCGATAATTATTGTTGCCAAGTGTTTTAAAATGAAAAATGAACAATAAAATGAAACAAACTATTCTAGTTTTAGCTGATTCAAGCAACCACCAGTGTGCTCCATCTGTTCAAAGAACTCCAGTAAAATTCTCTCTCGGCAACGCTATGAATCATTGTAATAGCCTGACGGACTAACCTAAAACCAACCAGTTCATCATAGGATAACAACTGTCCTGAACGAGCACGAAAAAAAGAGAGAATAGAAGACGGTGCAACATGCTCCATTTTCCACGGCATTAGCAAAACTTACTAATCTGTGAATAGACTATTGAGCATTCAATCTTCTGGTCTCTAACCAAATTGCTGGGCGGTGGTAATTGATCAAATTACGTTAAATTTATCCGCAACACATAGAAATTTTGAACTTGTGTATCTCGAGAACAGAACTACATAGAGGCCTCTGGTCCATATAACCACTGCTATTTTGCATGAAACCGACCAATCAGTAGGTCGGCTCGCGAGGCACGTTCGATCCAAACGAATGTCTTTGAGATGAGAGTCACAATGAACCCGAATAAAGATAACAAATTGATAGCACATAGCACGTTATCAAAAATTACGTTATCATTGAGTTCAAGTTAATAACTAATTATACTATTGTATATTTTGTTCAATATTAATTTAGTTATCAATATGAAATAAGACGGCTGTTTGATACCTAGCTGGTTTTGTTATCAATCAGTAGCCATGCAGTTCTATTAATATCGTAAAAACTACTTTACGAATATTAATTCAGAATTTTTAGAGCCCACTTGCGCCACTATCATTTACTATCAGAGAGCTCTTGATGTCCTGATCGACCTTGTCGAAGTCAAAAACTTTCTATGTAGTCGGATTGTCGAGATACAGACGTTCAGAACTTTTAAGGCTCACTAGCACCTCCTAGCAGATTTGCCTTGAACCAACTAGTGCACTATCGGGTAGCTCTTGATGTCCTGATCGAACTTCCCGAAGATAAAATTCTTCTAAGTAGTCTGATTCTCGAGAAACAGAAGCCTGAAATTTTAAGGACTCACTAACGCCTCTTAGCGGATATACCTTGAACCAAGTAGTGCGCAATCGGGTAGCTGTTGATGTCCTGATCAACTTTGTCGAAGGCGGAATTCTTCTGATTCTCGAGATACAGAAGTTCAGATTTTTTAGAGTCCACTTGCGCCACCTAACGGATAAACCTAGAATCAACTAGGTCACTATCGTTTAGCTCTTGATGTCCTAATCAACTCTGCTGAAGACAAAAAATTTCAATGTAGTCTGGTTGTTGAAAAACAAAAGTTAAGAATTTCTATGACTCACAAGCGCCACCTAGTGGATAAGCCTAGAACCAACTAGTTCAGTATCGGATAGTTCAAGGTATCCTGATGGACCATGTCGAAGACGAAATTCATATATGTAGTCTGATTCTCGAGATATAGAGGTTTAATTTTTTTTAGGAATCGCTAACGCCAGCTAGCGGATAAACATAGAACCAACTAGTGCGCTATCGGGTAGCTCTTGATGTCCTGATCAATCTTGACGAAGACGATTTTTTTCTATGTAGTCAGATTCTCGAGGTACAGAAGTTATAAATTTTCACTCACTAACGCTACCTAGCGGATAAACCTAGAACCAATTAGTTCACTAGCGGATAGCTATAGATGTCCTGATCAACCTTGCCAAAGACGAAATTCTTCTACATATGTTGTCTGGTTGTTAAGAAACAGAAGTTGAGAATTTCTTTGACTCACTAGTGCCACCTAGTGGATAAACCTAGAACCAACTAGTTCAATATCGGTTAGCTCTTGATATCCTGATCGAAATTGTCGAAGACGAAATTCTGAAATTCTTCTATGTAGTCGGATACTCGAAATACAGAGGTTTATTTTTTTTATGGACTCACTAGCGCCACCTAACGGATAAACCCAGAACCAACTAGTTCATTATCGGATAGCTATTAATGTCCTGATCAACCTTGCCGAATACGGAAGTCTTCTATGTAGTCGGATTCTCGAGATATAGAGATTTAGCTCCACCCAAGGGATGAACCTAGAACCAACTTGATCACTCTTGCCGAAGACAAAATTCTTCTATGTAGTCTCGAGATACAAGGGTTTAAATTATTTGAGAATCACTAGCGCCACCTAACGGATAAACCCAGAACCAACTAGTTCACTATCGGATAGCTCTTGATGTCCTGATCAACTTTGCTGAAGACACAAATTTTCTGTGTAGTTGAATTCTCAAGGTACGAGCGCGACGACATTGGCAATGGCTGTTGACGAAACATCTATCAAAGCACAATGTTTCATGATCACTAGCGCCACCTACTGGATCGAATACGTACCAAATTACTCGCTATCGGAGAGTCCTTGATCTCCTCAACAACTTTGCTGAAGACACCAGTCTTCCAAAATGCTTCATTTCTTCGCAGTTATCGCAAAAGTTACTGATCTATAAATAGATCACTAGGCGTTCGAGGCATCTGATCTATAAATAGATCACTGGGCGTAAATGAGTTAAATTTAAAGTTCAAAAAATCTGAAGAAAACGCCTAAAAGTATGCAATTTTCACACTAAACAAGTCATTACTTTAGCAAAAGTACAATTTTATGCATAAATGTCAACATTTATAGAACTTTTGATGATGAAATCGGCTTCAGCGAACACTTGGCAGCTATAAACATTCATTCGAATATTTATTCCATGTGTGATATAGCTACGGTTGAAAGTGATTTTGAAATACACCAAACGCGCAGTTTCGGAAAATATTAAATTTCATACAGAGATGTATGACTTATTAGCTGTAAACATGTAAACTCATCATTCAATAACATTTGAGCCAGATGATGGTCATTTTTTAAAAATTGTTTTAAGTTCATATCTTTGTTTTTGACAAATAAAAATTGCCCTCACGTCGGTCAATTTCACCCCACTGATCAATTTCACCCGAAATCACGGTATGTCAAATGATTGATTAGTTTTCATGCTTTACAGGAAAAAAATATAAAATCGGTCCAAAACTATAGTATACCTTGGTATACCTCAAGTATTTATTACGACGTGTGCCAATGATAGGAACCCTGTACCAGTTATGTACACATTTGTTAATTTGTGTTCCACTTCAAACTATTCGAATGCATTCCTTATGGGATAAGCCATAACTAGTAAGCTATGGCAAAATAGGTCGCAAGGAATCCGAAAAATTAAGGAAAATGATTTATTTCTTCCATAATTTGAGCAAATTGTGAAGTTTGAATGATTGCAACCATCTTTTGTGAACGTGATCTGTTGTTCACATTTTTTTCTTGTTGTCATTAAAGGTTGAAAATCGACTATGGCGAATTTGAGGTACTATAGCCATAACTGGTACACTGAGTCAAATTCCAAGATGGCAGTCATTCATTTTTATACTACGAGCACGAAATGCCAAATTTATTTTTGAACTTGAGTTGCAGATATCAAAGAAATCCCGATTGGAGCCACAAAATTTAATCATTTTCTTCTGCAAACGTAAAATTGTAGGTTTTGAACAATATATAAAGGTTGTGGTTTTCATTTCGAAAATAGTTTTCGGTTGGCATTCAAATTCATAAATCAAACAAAATGAATAGTTATAAAAAGATACTACAGTTTCTTCATCCTTGTTGCCCATCCTATCAATGATGGCTTTCATAGAATGAATTTAATTTACCCCGACAGTTTTTCTCCCGCATTCAGTCGTTTGGCATCGCACAATGGAACACAAGTACGCACATACAATTGAACTTCGTTCTCGTACGCAATGTTATTTATTTGGATTTTATTTTGGCTACCAAATTTATTTGACGTAATGAATTTGGTTTAATTGAATTTCAAATTTCTAAATTTCAAACAATTTTCCCCCAAAATTAATGTCTCGCTTCTCCCTCGGCTGGCTGGCTGGCTACCTACTCTCAGACGAAATGAAACAAAAATCGTCGTTCTTACGTCGTGTAGTGCTAAGCACGATTATTCTGTTCTCTGTCGAATTTCGATTCCTTTGGCTTGTTTCTCACTGATCCTCTTGCCCCGCCCGGTCGCACCGGTTCATCACTCTGGTCCAGGGTATTCCTTCTTTTTAATTAGTCTTTAATCTTTTCTTTATGAAGCGTACACGTACGGTATGGCACCAGACCCAGGGTTGAATCTAATCGCACGGACGCGAATAAGAGATTCTAGCTTTGAGATTCTCTAAGCTTCAACCATGAGACAGCGCGCATTGGAGATTCAAGAATTGTTGGTGCACAGAAATTAACCACCGATCGATTTTTCGAATTCCGATTTCAACTGCTGTCGGAGATGTGGATTAAAATAAATATCCATGCCTCCACCTTTTCGGATGCTGCACAAGCAACAGCGGGGTTTGCAATTGATGAAATGTGTAGAAATACGCGCTCGCAAGAGCATCCAGGAATGGAACAGCAGAAGCGCGCACGGCTATTTCTCATTGCGGTTAGCGCTATAGAAAATAAATATGTATGGCAGCGTTAGCGTCTGGAATTATTATAACAAATGATAAATTTAATTGTCCGTGGTGGTTATGCCTTAAATCAAGGTGATTTTTGTATTAAAATATGATCTGGATTTTATCATGGACTGCCAGTTGTTGCTTTCAGCGAGTAAATATTTACGTTCGCTGGCGAATGTGAGATGTTGATCAAAATTTTCAGATAGGTATAGCAGTGCAAAGAGTTTGTTTCTATCAGTTGATTCTATGGGATACTAAATGCTTCCGCACATTAAAACATCTATATCTGGATTTGTGTAATGATGATTTTATGTCATTTGAATGCATTGAACTTGATAAAAACAAGTATTTAAAATTGTATGACTTAAACACAAAACTACAACATAACAGGTTAATCGTAGTTTGGTTCTAGTAACTCTTTAAGGACAAACGTTTTGAAATCCCGTTTCTACAGTGCATCAGAACTTCAGACGCACAAATCTCAAGAAGCAAGCTTCAAACAACAGTGCATTTTATTATTCTGTTCTTGCTCACTTGTAATAAGCTTCAAATAAGAAGATCAGGTGCGTTGGTTTTATTTACAAACAGATTCGTGCCAAATCATGAGTGAGTGCCAAAGTCGGCCATTGTGGCGGCCATTTTGGGATTTTAACTTGAATTCTAACAAGTTTGCCCCTACAGTGATGTGATTTTGATCAAAAGATGATAATGTCGACACTATCCGCAAATTAAAGCACATTCCAGGGAAACCGCATCCCAGGTCTAATATGCACTCTAGTGAAGAATAGACGACATGATGGCTACTGCAAAGGCTGTGTATTACGTAATTCAAATCTCATTGCTGAGATCAATAATCTCTGCCCAGAAACTTCTATCAATACCTTTTCGTGGTACCAACCAGAAACCAGGGGTGTCATTCCGCACAGAAAATGTGCACAGCTTATTTTCATATTAAAACCATTCACTCTTGCTCATACACTGAGAGGCATGCACCCTTAGTCCACAGCGCGTCTAGATGACCGCACCCTTAGTCCACAGCGCATTCGGATGACCGCCCAAGTAACAATTATACAAATTCTTAGTGGAATTCAAAGGAACCGTACTTAACCCGATTTTCTTTTATTAACAATTATACTTTTGTGGCAATCCTGAAGTAATTTCTAAGATAGAATAATAAAACTTAGCAATAAAGCTCTTTGTTCTGCAAATCTGAGATAAAATAGGTATAAAACATCCATAAGACTAATCTGGCCCACTCTTCAGGAGATCTTCAAAGCTGCTTTTGAAGACTGCTTTGAAACTAGTTGTATTTATGTACTTGCGCTGATGATTGATTATAAGAACTTCATGAAACTATAACAAGAATATCTTGAGGCATGTTGATCTTTTAGCTGTCTTTCTCAAAAGTGTCAACAGTGCATAATAAATGAAATCTTTTACCTAAGCATTATGCAGATGCAAACAAGTTTTGTTTCATGGATGAAATAATAATTGAACTGCGAATTAATTTTCATCAAATTGAAATGGCCAAAACATTTAAATTGCCTGACAGATCATTGATGCCAGGGAATCGAAATTTTCCGTGCCATACCCACTTTTTCGTTGATATGCCACCCAAAACATACGAAAATTACAAAGCGCCTAAAAATAATATCAATCATTAATATACGAAGACATAAATTTCCTTAAAAAACAAAAGGCTACGCCACTTTTTCAATTCTTTCTAAGCATGGCTGCCGTTCCAAGCGAACAAAACTCATGCAGCCGCCATCAATTTTTATTACCTTTAATCCAAACCCCCTCAAAACAATAATGGAACCAAGTCACCTTGCATGAACGCTACAGCCTTTATTGAAGATTGTTTTTACTAGTTATGATCTTAAGGCAGATTTGTTCGTCTTAAATGAAACTTATTCGTTTTTTACAAGAGTAACAGCCTTTGACAATTGTTTGTTTACGTTTTCGATGCTAGAAAGTTGTCTCTGTACATTTCGCGGTGTTTCGCGTCAAGATGTGCCAATTCTATTTTGTTTCCCTGTATTTTTGCTATTAATAATGAAGTGCAACTTACAACAAAATACACTATTTGGCATGAGCTTGAGCAGAGTCACAGTAAGTACCCATTTCATTTTCGATTCGCATAGCTATGGCCTGTGTGAGAAACTGGTTGAAGCCAGGACAATAGCAGCCAGCTACTCGCATTTTTGATTGGCCGTAAAATCATTATTTCGTTGACATGATTACTTTTTAGCACAAGAATGGCTAAATTATCAGTGAGCAAACATGTTTATGCGTTTATATTTGCATGAGAACGCGGTTTTTCAATCAATTTGTTACATTCATTATTTGGATTGAAAAATAGTTCGTTGTCTTATTATTATTATTTCGCATAGTTCTTGTTCCAGAGTAATGGCTCTAGCTCAAGAATAGAAGGCTTCAAGAAGTTTTTGAAGGAGGATTAGCCAGATGAAATGCACTTGAATAAACGAAGCATAAACTTTTAATAAAATATGTTGATGTTATGTGTTGAAAATAACTTCAAATACACCTTAAAACTTATTATAAGATTTAATGCTCTTGTAAATTCAGTTGTTTTATGCACGAATTTCAAAATTAACTTGAAGACAACTTAAAAACCGCAAACGAACGAAGATTGTTTTCTCTTGATAAAAACAACTATAAATGTTCCATGAATTGGTCATGCTGTGATAAAGCTTCCATAAAAATAATCAAATCTAAAAGGAATTGAAATTGTTACTTGGGCGCACCCTTAGTCCACAGCGCGTCCGAATGACCGCACCATTAGTCCACAGCGTGTCCGGATGACCTAACCTTTAGTCCACAGCGCGTTCGGATGACCGCACCCTTAGTCCACAGCGCGTCCGGATGACCACACCTTCAGTCCACAGCGCGTTCAGATGACCGCATCCTTAGTCCACAGCGCATCCGAATGACCGCACCCTTAGTCCACAGCGCATCCGGATGACCGCACCCTTAGTCCACAGCGCGTCTGGATAACCTCACCCTTAGTCCACAGCGCGTCTGGATGACCACACCCTTAGTCTATAGCGCGTCCGGATGACCGCACCATTAGTCCACAGCGTGTCCGGATGACCACACCCTTAGTCCACAGCGTGTCCGGATGACCACACCCCAGTTCATAGCGCGTCCGGATGACCGCATTTAGAGTTGTCAACTCATTCTGTCTCATGGCGACAGTGAAAAAAAAAATCATAGCGCATCCAGATAACTGCACTCTAGTGTACGTTATATATTCTGTCTCACGGCGTCAGAACAAACATCCTAGCGTTTGTTGATAGTGCTGTTTTCTGCTAGCGTAAAATAAAAACGTTCAAAGCGCGTCCAGAAGATAGCGATCAAGTGTTTGTAAGTTATTCCGTATATTGATGACAGTAGCGCACATTTCATCGTGCATCCGTGATTTAATACATTTGAAAACTGTTATAAGTGCGTCCAAATGACCGCATATTAGCACTAAGAACAGATCATACTATACCCGAGTGTTCACAACTTTGATTAAATAAGAATTTCTACATCATTGTGATTTCTGCTTTAGTGGTGTTGCGTGTACAATGTAGATAAAAGTTGTATTACACAAACACTACCTTCACATCTTGGAAATACAGTTGTAAAGATAACAGCTGTTTAAGGGGAGTAATCTCTCACCTCCTCTGGTATCTAGTTGTTGATGATCTTTATGGTAAAGATAGGCTAGAAATAAACCTAACTTTTACGTTTTGAGAACCTACGTTTTTTTTTCCTGAGAATACGGTGTAGTTCCACTAGCAGTTCCCTCAACCTAGATTAAACTGCACAAATGTATACTGTGTATTTTGCTTTTTACTAAATATAGTGCTTAAATAATTGTAACGCGAATCTGTAGTGTTTTATCCAGCAAATAATAGTCGTACCCGTGGGAGAAAGAAGGTTCGTCCACATCAACCCCAAAAAATGTTCGGTCCCTTTTCCATGGCCTTTTCTTTCTTACGAAATTTCTTCAGGGATACCTTTGCAGTTTCCTCCACAATTAAATTCTCATCACTCTGAGGATTATGTTTAATTTTTTTTTCTAGTTTTTGCATTAGAAATTTCTCTGGCATATCCTTGAAGAGTTTTGCAAAGAATTCGTTGGAGCCAGAGTATTGCAAACAAAAATAAATATTCAATTTATATTTTTTGTATCGCTCACCTATCGTATGGCAAACAACAAATTTTATATTTTAATAAACAAAATAAAATTGTAGAATTGAAAAAATAATGTATTTGTAACAAAAACGAGGTTCAATAATATAAAATTTTGGTTTAATAAGATGAAATTTCTCTGCGTGTATGTCAAAGCAATACGAAAGTTACACAAGTTTACAAAATAAAACGAAAGTCGTGAACTTCTGTCAACGACCAAAATTTTTGAAGCACAATTTAGTGCTGATTTTGAAACCGACTTTCAAAAAATTTTAAGTAGAACAGTTTTTGAGTTTTAGCTCAATATCAAGTTTTGCAACTTTTCAAAATATGTAATTTACTAAAATTCAAATATACTGCGTTTTGTTCAACCAATTTAAAATCTTTTTCCATAAATTAAAAGCTGAATACAATACCATTCGAACATCTGAATACAGGTTTTGCGTCAGATTGATGATATTCAAGATATTGGCGAGTTTTAGGGACAATCTTCTTAAATTTTAGCAAAATTCCCAAAATTTTTTTAAAAAATGTATTTTTTTCAATAAGAAAAAATCAACTTAAAAATTCTTTCTCGACGTTTATTTGACATATCATATGTAGGCGAATTACAGTAAAAATTTCAGCTCAATCGGAGCATTCATTACGGAGAATGGGATGTTTGAAGTGAGCGACTTTGCTTAAAAATAGAACAAAAATCGATTTCAAATCATCAACCTTGTATGGAAAGTCGAAAAAATTTCCGCTCTACTGTATTTTTTTTCTTTCGCGTTTTCGAACTCAGGGCATGATTCTACACCAAAAATAATCATCAGCTTACCGAGTTCAAAAATGCTGTAAACTAGTGTTATTGATGATTAACCTTACAGTTGAGGTCGAAATACGTATCTGTCAAAGGATGCAAATTCTTAGTGGAATTCAAAGGAACAGTACTTAACGCGATTTTCTTTTTATTTACGAAAGTTATTTTTAGACGCTACCTCGGCTTGGAAAAAAGTGTTTGTGTGTAGTGGAATAGAACCGTGTAATGCTTCTCAATACAGCGAGCTGATGATGTTTTCAAACATTTCTTGTATTGTTTCCGTTCAGAAACTGGTAGAAATAGCATTTTTCAATTGTTGGTAGGATTCCTTGTTTTGGGTGCAGCCCTCACTCAGGAAGCTCAAACGCGAGTACGACCGCTACCCAAGCACAGGTCCCTAATTGTTACACCTGGAGATCGCAATAGCCGACGGAATCGTAAGTCGACCACGTTCTGATTGCTGGATGACATTATCGACGGCTGCCTACCTGATGATCAAACTGCGCCCAGAACATTCCTTCATCAACAATGTACGCTACCGCTACAAACTAGAGCGACTGAAGTATAGCAAAAGTTACGCAGCCGAGAGAACTATCGGGAACGTGAAACGAGAAATGCAAAACGACTTTGAAGGATTCGCCAGGACGTGGAGAGTTAGAAATAGAAGCGGATACAACAGACCCGCCTTTTACGGGAGAAAAAACGCTGCCTGGAAGAAGTGTAGTGGAATTTAACTGCTGTGTCGTTGCTAAGAAACAAGGAAGTTCTATCAGAAGCAAATGAGCATCATAAAACGGGATCATACTGCGTATCGCAATGTGCAGGGATAGAGATGGGACCTTGCCTTCTTTACGAACGTGAGGTTATTGAAAGGTGGAAGTAATACTTTGATGAACACATGAATGGCGTTGAGGCATGAATGTAGGCACAGGAGATCAAAGCAATGGGAAACAACTAGCTAATCAGAGATGAACCAGCCGCTGGCTGAAAATCTCTTTAATAAAGATAAATAAATAAATAAATAACAACTAGCTAATGTCAATGCTGCAAAAACGGATCTGGCTCTCACGCTGCAGGAAGTTATGGATGCCATTCATCAGATCAATATCATAAAAGCAGATGGTAATCGCAGCTCTTGAACCAGCAAATTTAGCCACTTTCCTGCAGCGGTTGATAGCTAGGATCTGGGAAACCGAACATAAGTTACCAGATTAGAGGAAGGAAAGGGTTCCCGAGCAGAAGAGAATAACAACAACATAAGAAGCTGTGTTATTTGGGCAAAATAACTGAATAATAAAATCGATTATTTTTAAATTATTACCATAACATATTGTGTTATAAACTTGTATGTCATAAGCGGCAAAATAACAAGTTCCATAACAAAAAAATGTTCCTGGACAACCAATTCAATAACTTGTTTTGTTAGTTTCAATAACAACTTAATAACAGTGAATTGGGAAAATATTTCAATAACAAATTTTGATATTAATATGTTATTTATGATAATCGGAGAGCAGAATTTGCTATGATATCAAACTCGTTACTAAGTAAGTTATAATACTTATTATATAAAATTATTCGCTTTATCTCACAAACCCACCAATAACATGAGGTTCATCACACTGACGTAAAAAATATTTTCAAATGATCGAAAAATACTGTATTCAGCTTTTAATTCATTCTAAGAGATTTAAAGTCGCAAGATAATCGAACTTTAGTAATTTCTATATTATCAAATACGGCGAGCTTCGATTTCCACCTGGATTTTATAAACGGTTATACTTTAATTGTTTTCGGAGCATGTGTGACCTTTGTTTTTTTTTAGCATAGAAACTGATGAATTTTTAGAGTGCTCAACAGTTTTGCAGAAAATTTTTGGGATTTTGGAAACATTGTACAGATTATTACAATTTTCCTGGAAAGATTGTTTAAATTCCCTAGATTTTTTCCTGGATTCAAAAACTATGTCGAATATTCCTCCTGGATTCTACAAAAAATCCTCCAAAAATTTTGCCACAATTTCTCCTGAACTTCCTCTGATTATTCCTACAAGACTTTCACCAGAAATTTTTGCAATATTTTTTTCTAAAATTCCTCTATTTATTTCTCTAAGGGTTCCGTCAAAAACTCCTTCTATGTTTATCATCATCAAATTCTTCCAATTGGTCATAAACTTTTCCATAAATTCCTCCAGAATCCTGCATAGTATCTCTTCAAGGGTTTCTTCAGAATTTCCTGTGATCATTAGTCCTGAAGTTCATCTTAAGATTTCTCTGAAAATTTCTTTCAGGATTTCATCATGAGTTTTTTCCGAAGGATTCTCCAGGAGTTTTTCAAAAGATTCTTCGGAATTTCTAAGAAAATTGCGCCACTCTACAGGGATTTATCGAAAGGTTCCTCCAGAACTTCCAAGTGGTTATCCGAAAATTATTTAAGGAATTCTTAAAAGGAGTCGTTTAGGAATTTCCATTTTAACTAAATGCAAAAATGGTACAACACAAAGGGACAGGTCATAATTGTCGAATTGTTGCTGTGATTTCAAAACTTGTTACTGTTGTGCTATTGCTGATAAGTTGATCAAAAGTACAACAATAACGAAACGTGTACTTCAACAATACATGTTATTTAAATGTAATTTAGTTAATGTATATAAATAGCTTGATTATAACAAAATAAGATTGTCCAACAAAATTTGTTATGGAAAAGCTATGCCTTGATAGTTTAATAATAACAAAACAAGTTATAAAAACAGGTTATGTGATTTCGTAGTTATTAACTTGCTATTCTCCTCTGCTCGGGTTACAGCTCTACGAGAAAGGCGATCATTTTGAATGTGAGAGTTTCAGAGCTATCACCATTATGAATGACGCCTCCAAAGATACCATTTGAAAGAACAACTTTTTATGTTAGGGAACGTTCATGAGTTACATCACACTCTTGGGGGGAAGGGGGAGGGGTTGGTTTCACCATTCTGTGACGACAGATAATACAATTTCATAGGTCTCTTTGTACCTCCTGAAAGGTTAATAATGATTTTTCTTTCTTTTCTGAAGTGGCGATGTGAATACGTCTGAAATTTCAACCACCTGAAAACATATTTGAACAATTATTTTGAAGCTATAGTACCTACCTATGTATGTTGACGCGCAGTCAAAGCGACTCTGTACGTTTTGTTTTTGGCCCGGCTTCGAAAGCAACTGCCTTGAGAAAACTCATATTCTAACACACTAATCTAATCATCATTTCACCACGAGTCACATCCCATCGACTAACCCCCAACTGGGTAACCGTCATCTTAATAGACACTCATCAGCACTCCATTCGGCGAGCCAATTCAAACAAACAGTAGCATTCCAAATCACGGCAGGTGAGCTGAAATATGCAGTTAGCTTCCAGCAGTCGCGACATGATAGCGCGGTCATCATGACCGAACACAACGCTATCACTTTTATTCGTCAGTTTGCTCAACGCGCGCAGCCCGATTTTCCTGCATCAGCGACGTGGGTCGACGGAATCACGCTGTGTCTTGCGGTGGTCGCAAGGGGATGTATGGGAAAGAACCCGATGAAAGACACAAACGAGAACGGTTTAATGATCCTAGTTTTGGGGAAATAAGATATGCTCAAAGAGAACGCAAAAGTTAGCCGAAATGATATAGGAAACCATAAAAACACCTACTTGCCAATAAATATTCAAAAATGTTTGCAGAAAGCATTATGGCTAATTCAATAAAATATTTTAAATTATTAAAAATGGTCGAATATGTATTATGCATATAGCACACAAGTTCCCACAACTCCCGAGCAGTGTGAAACTGTCATCGCTTTGAGAATGACAAAGCTGATGGCGATCGTGTCGATGCGATTGAATAAAAAGGCGATGAAAACAAAATAATACTTGCTCTGCAAGATGTGAAGAACGTGTTCGAGTTTTGATCACTGTTAGTATGGCATTGCTGCATGTGAAGGTATCATTTTACCGAGGCAAATTGTGCTGTGCACTGAAAAAGAACTCAAAAATTATGGAATAATACACTATTGGGAACAGAACACGTAACACTGGGGACCTCCTTTTTGAATTATTTCAGTTCCATGCACTGGCACTCTTTAGTTTTAATGGCCTAGTAACAAATAAAATTCAATAAGTTTAAGGGTTTTTTGTTTTATACTGGCTTTACATAAAAGAATATTGAATGATAAACGCACATAGTCATTAAATTTTCTTATGAAATTAGTCAAATTACAATACTCTTCATGCAAAATGCATCGAAAACCAAAAGGTAAAATCCTTAATTTTAATTGATTATGAATATTATAAGTTCAGAAAAAGCGGAGGCCATTAGCCACAAATCATCCCTTTCTACCTTTCGTTCAGCTCTGGTTGTTCGCTTAACAAACGACTCTGTTTACGAGAATTAATAGCCGCGATGTCGATAAAGCCCACTCAATTCTCAAGTGGTCCCCAAAACAATCCTGCCCGTGTACCATCGAAACAAGGCTAACAGAAACGGCCAAACAGAACCCGCAAGAAAACCTAACGACACACAGTACAAATACCTATACCGTCGGCGGTGACGTCGATTTTGGGATGGTAAAAATTTCTTGGGGACACAAACTCTCCGCTTCCCATGAAAACAAAACTTAATTAGACCTTTAAAATATTCAAAAATGAAAGAAAAAAAAGGAAAGAAACATCACATATTGGAACGCGAAGCGCGAAGGATGCGATCGGTAAAGGCTGGAAATCGGCGGCAGGAAGCCCACAGAGGTGAGTAAAATATGAAACTCTAGAAGCTCAATCGCTTTTGTTTGTTTTGAGCCGCTTCTCTTTCGTGCCGATGGAGTGCGATGAATGATCGCAAGGTAGAACTCTCGCTTTCATATTTCAAATTGTCATCGAACACTTGTGTGAGCGCGATTTTGAATAAATTCCTTAAAAGGAAGTTAATCATCGATCAGACTCCGCAGGGCGCGAACCGAAATCGGGTTGCTACTTCTGAGGGAGTCAGGTCACTCTGCAGGATGGACATGAATCTGGTAGCGAGGTCGCAACGAGGCCGTTTGTCGCGGTTCTGTTTTCACCTTTTGTTCTGGCAGTATTACAAATCATCTTTTTGTGCACGTTTGTATGACATTCACGTCGTATTGCTGGAAAGCATTTATCGCCACCGTTGAGGTCTCAAAGAAGGGAGCTGTGAGCGGAAGCTGGAACACTTTTCTTTCTTGCATTCATATTTTCATACACCATGAAATTGGACCGTCCTTTCTCTTCCGAATTTTGAATCGCTTTCGACAAAGACGAAAGGCTTTAACGAGAGTGCTATTCAAGCTCTACAAATCGGTCTGAAATATGAGAGCAAAACGATGACGACAAAATATGAAATGAATTCCAAATCATTCGCATTTTTATATGCCCTTTGTTCCAGCTGTTATAAATTTTGTCACCGTTATCGAAATGTAAGGTAAAAGTATTGAGATAATTGAAACCAACTACTTAAACAAAAATGATAATAATGAGTATAATATTGATGGCTAGAGTTCGTTTCAAATAATAATCGCGTTTTATTCAACAAATATATACTTCAGTAATGATTAACAACTTAAACAAAGTCATGTGTTGGATACAGCACTTCTAAGTTCGGTATCCAAAAAACATACCTTTTAATACCGAAAGGCGAGAAATATATCACTTGCAAACGAGATGATGGTTTTGTGCGAATTTTTCGTATCCCATTCCTTTTGTGTCGCTGTGCCACCACAAACCATAACCATCTCGTTTCACTGCGTCGTCTTCGGTTCGGAAATACATAAAACAAAACACTACTATGTTCATTCGTAGTCACATTTTACTCACTCTCTGTCAGATTTCCCGCCTCGGAGCGCGACATTCCCACCGACACTCTCGGTCGTCTCGAAGTCAACACACTGCCGGCCGGCTGACAATGCCGTTCAAATCGAACGTCCTTCTCCCCTTCCTGCTCCTGGAGGAGGCATACCATTTTCAAAGACATTTCTTGCAATTCCCAAGATTTATAATGCTTCAAATTTTTAAATTCTGATTGTTCGTCTTCTGTTTTTCATAAATGACAATATTTTATGCCTCGGTTCGATTCATCGTTCTAACAGTTTGGAGTGAGACTCTTCGAACGCGCGAGCCAGGCTGGAGTCGGTCAATGCCAAATCCGCCGGTTCATATGAAGGTAAGTCAACTTTTGCATGATTCACTTTGAAGACATTCTCTCCGTTATACGAATAACAGTCCCGTTCATATGGGAACAACACCATGAGAAAAATATGGTCAATTTTTTCAATTCATTTTTGGCCCATATCAACTGTGCAAAGTTTCTGCTCAATTGAAGAAACTATATTTTGGCGCCCACCGTTCTCAAATTTTTCTACGGTTTACTATGGGGATAATCTCTATTTCATATAAAAAAAATCACCACGGTTCCCCATTTGAATCCAAAAAAAGGTCAATGAATGGTATTTGTAGGAAACTTCACGAGGAATCAGACCTAAGAAGACCGTAAAGCGATGCTATTGTTTGAATTTTCAAAATCAAAATGGTTTTATCAAGGGGAACAGTTGTGCTATCATATGCATACATCAAGGTTGTGTTATGATAGAACATTTTGAATGTAATGATGATATGAAATTTTTCTATAACTTATTTTGTTATAAACTATATGCATGATGATGTTAAAATAACTAAAACTGTAACAAAAAGTACACCGGTCAAATCAAAACAATAACCTATTTTGTTATAATCAGAACAAAATTATAACACAATATGATATAAATTTTAGCTTCAAGAAAACTAGTTTCTACACTCGTAGCAATGCATCGGATACATTTCAAACTTTGCATAGTGCGTTTTGGTAGTCATAAAAGATCAATTGAATCATGTGATACTTGTATATACCTCTTAGAGGCATCCTGGATCATCCAAACTATTCTGAAGTTGAGATATATGGTGTAAATTTGGAATGGTTTATCTAAAGAGGTGCGCATATATCAGAAATTACCCATTTGATTCATAAATGCAATGTAAGCCATGGGCGTTAAATTTCCAGAGCGTCAGGAATATCTGAGGTCACCTATAATATTATGTGTTTAAGGCCTATAGATTTACACTCGTAACAAAGCATCGTGCAGCTGCCGGCTTAGAATAGCACTACGGACCCCTGTTCCGGGGGTAAAAGTCCACCAAACAGGGAACCCCAATCCAAGGTGTCAGGCCCGTGCTGATGGATGAGTGGGTTTCAAAGATGCTCGATCGTTAACGGAGCCCGTAACGTGGGTAGATCACCTTTTTGTGTTGCGTTACGGAGTAAAATCTACCGAAACCTAGTGTCGTCCTACTTTTCCAATTTTGGAATATGCGTTCTGGCAACTCGAGGAATCATAGTATTAAGTCCTTGTCACTGGTTTCGTGGTGGCTTACGGTCTCTGAATAAAACTAAGTTAACCAACTTTGCAGATAGTTAAAAACCTCGCCGTTGTTCGAGGCTAAACTTGATGCAAAGGACATCAAATCGGGTTAGGGATCCATGTATGTACTAACTCTTCAAAGACAGGTAAGTGCTGGTATGCAAGGAACATACTAGAATCCTTATTACTGAACATATGTTCCATTAATGGAATGGTATTGCTGTTAATGTTAAAACCCGGGTTCTAAACTTCTTACTGGGGAGAATTTAGCAGTAAAGCAAGGGTGATGCTAGGTTTCCGATGCATGGCCAATATCAGTACTCTTGTTTTGTTTTCTAAGAAAACAAAAAAAAACTGTATCAAAATCGATACTTTATTGCCCCTCAATGGCAATTGAGTAATGCGACATGCACTACACTAAGAATACGGGTAATGTCACAATAGATCTAAAAACTGTTCGCAGTGACAAACCCGAACAGGAATAAAAAAAGCATCGTGCACACCCAAAACTTAGTACAGTGCATTTTAGTAGACAGATGACAAGTTTAACCATAAATGATATAACTTAGTGTTGTTTCAGATCATCCAAACCATTCCGAAGTTGAGTTTTTCTGTATACATTTGTAATAAACTTACATTTAAAGTGTTATTACCAACGACGCCCACACGTCTGGGGCATGGACGTCCGTACGCCCTAGGCTAGCTTACCTCTTAATTGCCTCTCAGGGTCGGCGCACGTGCTTGAAGGAAGATACTCACCGTAACAGACCTAAACGTTTTTTTTTATTCTTAATCACTTGACCTAATTTACAGCTCTTTTGTCCACTAGGGCACTCCGTGAGCGATTCCAATTGGACGCTGCACTTACACTTTGTACAGCGCCTACATGTATTCTATTCTAATTCAACTATATCGAACTGGTGCCTTGTGCTGCTTCAACTATTCTACCCTGTCCACGGTAGAATGATGAGCACGATGATGCTGATGTGTGGCTGCTGTTCCTTTTCCAGTCCGATTGGGGGTCGTCCATTATGAATTGCGGTTCGCCGATATCCAAATTCCGGGTCCGTTAGAGCTATATGCTCCGAAGAGGGTCAGGTGTCAGTTGCTTTCGGGGGAAAGAGCAACTGACGAAAAATTGCAAGTGCCGGGGCTGGGATCGAACCCATGACCATCCGCTTATGAAGCGAACGTGTGGACCACTGCGCCACGGGCCCCGACTACCCTAAACGTTCTCAAGCTGAAAATCTTACTTTCGGTATATGCTCAAAATCTAAGACAAGTTTCAAATTCCTGATAGCAACCCAATAAAACTTATATTCATTTACGTTTGAAAATCACTTCTATTTAAAAAAGCCTAATTCTTGCTCACTGCTCGAGTTACTGTGCTCACCTCCGTGGCACCGTTGATTGCTGCGTGTCGTTCAGCAGCGTTTCATCCGTATCAGGGCCAGAATTTCGTCCCGGAGAGGGAACTTGATGCTTGGCCGTTCAAAGCAGGTGGTCGTTTCTTCGAGAGGAATTATCTAGCTCATGGGTCACGACATTACCGTTCCACGCACCAACTTCAAGGACAGATCGTAGTGCCGACTTCAACTTTGCAAACCGGTAGACGACCTATCCACTAAACTGGCCTCAACGTTGGCAATAAGCAGGTCCAGTTGTCACCAGGTGACCACTAGAGCACACTTCAGTAATGTTTATCGCGAGCTAGATTGATGGAGATTTATCTCCTTAAGTCTTTTAAGTTTGTAGCCACTAACTTCACTGTCCAAACGTTAAACACTGTTCGACTAATCTTCGATTCTCTCTTGCTAACCACTTTGGATAACAAACCTTCACTATCGTTGCTTCCCAGGATGACAAAAAAGGCCCGCCGCTGGGTGGCAGGAGCTTATATACCCAAGAGGTAGAACATTTGGGCATCGCTCGATGATCATCCGATTTTCTCATTTTCCTCCTCCTACAGCATCCAGAGAAGGGTGTGGTGGTTCAACCACGAACCACCCATACATCGAGCAGTCTTCGAGTTCCCATGAACCAGGCTTAGTCGAGCAATTATGAGTTCTGAGCTACCAAATCGACTTCGAAATGCCCTATCGGAAAATCTTGAGTGCTAGTAGTTCAATTAATTTGAATTATTATGGTTGATGATCTTGACAATATGATTGACAACCAAATAGGTACATAAACATACATATGCTTTAATTTATATGATTCAACAGTTTTTCTTCTCCTTCAATTACAATATAAATGGCTTTTGAATAATTGAACAGATACCGAAACAAATTTTTTTGTTGAAACATTTGTCAAATGTTACAAAGTTGCACGAATATCAGAATTTATACCAATGAGATCATACATATAATGCAAGTCATGGGAGATAAATTTCCAGTTCATCAGGAATATCTTATGTATCACTTATATGGTTAAAGCCCCCAGATCTAAATACACTCGTAGTCGTGAGCATTTGGCCACACTTCAAACTCAGTATAATACGTTTTGATTGTCATAGATCACGAATCACGTAATACTTGTACATACATCTTAGATTCTAAGACTTGGAGGCTTCCTTGATCATCTGATCTATTCTGATAAGGAGATTGATGGTTTGAATTTGTATTGGTCCATGGTTACAAACTATTAGAGGTGACCAGAGGTGAGATCATGCCCGTGCACCCTTCTGGTGTGAATAAGTGTCGTTAATAAATAATAATATTAATAATAATACACTGGAACCTCTTTTTATGAACATGGCTGAGACTGCATACATTAAAAAAGGCGTAAAAAGAGGGAAATTTATGCATAAATTAAGTTTTGGCATTAATAAGAGAATCTAGTTTGCGAGAATAGGTCCTGGGCAGTTGATGTGGGGCTAAGGGGGTTTCCAGAAAGTTTCCAGAGTTTAAAAGGGGGCTTCAGGGGCGTTTTAAAGGGTTGTTTCGGGGGATTTGATGAGCGTTTTAGAGGTGTTATGTCAAGATTTTTTGGTGTTTTTGCGCGGAATTCTGGGGTATTTCAATAGTATTAACATTAAGTGGGTTTCAGGGGCGTTCCAAGGAACTTTAGGGGCAATTCAAGGGATCTCAGTTGCCTTTGAAGGGCGTTGCAAGAGGTTTGAGTGAGGGGCGTTTTAAGGTATTTCAGAGTCTGCTCTGAAACTTCATGAAATGCCTCGAAAATCCCCCCTAAACCCTTTGGGGTCCCCATGTAACGCACCAGAGAGGCATCGAAACCCCTGAGAACTCCTCCGTAGCGCTCCGTAACGCCTCTGAATCCCCCGAAAATGCTCTGAAACGTCTTGAAATGCCTCAAAAATCCCCTTTAGACCCCCTTGGACCCCATGTAGCGCACCTGAGAAGCTCCAAACCCCTTGAAAACTTCTTCGTAACGCTTCCGTAACGCCTCTGAATCCCACAGAAAATGCTCTGAAACGTCCTGAAATGCCTTCAAAATCCTTATGCACCTAGACCCCAAACGGCAGCTTCCGGAGTGGGCGCGAAAGGCCTCTTTTGTTCCCGAGTCCCAGGGCGTTGAAAGGTAGGGAGAGCATTCGGATGGCGAGGGAAAGAGAAACATGTACTCACGTTTAAAACTAGTATTTAACCAAAAAGCGTTGTTGGCAATGGTAAGGGCGGGATGAGTTTGATGGCACTGTCAGCTTGTTCGGATCCTGGCATCGGCTTCCAGGGCGTGTTCGTGGCCTTCCGCACGTGCAGAGTAGGGGAGGTGGTTTTGGCTTGGCTCAACTGGAAGCTCAACAGTCAGCCTTGTCCGGGTCCGTCCACGTGTGTCTATCGAGGGGGCGTGGGGCTTCCTCTTGCCTATCTCGTAGAAGGAGGGGGGGGGGGGTTGTCGACAGTCCCCAGTCCACCACAAGGCGCTTGCTCCAAAGCGGAGTTGATAGGAGCAGTTCGACGGAATTTGTCCACGTGGAAAGCCGTCACTGGAGAGACGCCGCGAAGTGGATACTTTGCGAACCGAAACTCACAAAAATCTATCGAGCTGCTTACGGAGGCACCTTCCCACGTCTCCCACGTGGGGGGGTGGGGGAGTTGAACTTTTGTAACACAAGTGATTCAGGTCTGAGTCATTCTAATCCAAGTGATTCAGGTCTGATTTACCTCATGGATTTACTTCACGTTCAAGTGATTCAGGTCTGAACCACTTCATATTCAAAAGGTTCAGGTCTGATTCACATCATTTTCAAGTGATTCAGATCTGAAAATTTTTAATCCAAGTGATTCAGGTCTAATTCGCTTGATATTCAAGTGATTCAGGTCTGATTTATAGCTGTTTTGATTATCGGCAACGCAGTCTTTTTAATTTGTAAAACGAGTTTTATTATTTAACCCGACGTTTCGGCGCAGTTATGGCGCCTTCTTCAGGGGAAAAATAAAGTATTCGTTTTTGGTTTGGGGTTATGGCAAACTGTAACTGTCGGGGTTTTATAATGTAGGTACATGACTAACTGCGGTGAAAACTAAAATTTAAAATTGGTTTCTATACTATTTTTGCGCGCTTTAAGTCTTCTGTTGGTTGGGCCAGTCGTATCCCTGTTCACGAACGTGCCTCGAGACCTAGTGAGGAAAAACATCATCGAGAGATGGCGAGAAGTTGATACAAATATCAACTTGGACATGTTCCTAGAGATTGTCGAGCTCTGTATGGAATCCAGCTACTTCTGTTACGAGGGACAGTTCTTCATGCAAACTTACGGGACAGCGATGGGGAGCCCCTTGTCTCCTATCCTTGCTGACATTGTACTAGATTCAGTGATTAACAGAGCTTTGAGTACTCTACCATTCGAGTCTCCAATCTTTAAAAAATATGTGGACGATATTTTCATGGTGATACCACAGCAAACTATCCAACTAGTACTCGAAGCATTCAATAGGATAGAACCGAGGCTTCAATTCACCGTCGAAGTTGAAAAAGAAGGGAAGCTACCGTTTTTGGACATGACGGTCATCCGCAAAGACAGCCAAGAACTCACAACAGAGTGGTACGCGAAGCCCATCGCATCTGGTAGAATGCTTAACTACCACTCATTCCATCAACCCCGATATAAAATGAATGTAGCTAACAACTTCATTCATAGGGTCCACAAACTAACTCACAACAAATCAGAAGAAGAAATAGCAGCAACCATCAGAGATCATTTACGAAGGAACAACTACCCAAAACAATTAGTCAACCGTCTTCTCAATCTATACAAAGCCAAACGATTCAGTACACCCAGCAGCACACCAGCCGATCAACCGTCGTCCCTTCGACTGCCCACAGCATCACCACCCCGTCTACCGCCACCAGCACCACCACCCACCGCTACATCATCCACCGCTACATCATCCGCCGCCCCACCGCCTCCAACCATACCCAGTTGCCAACCATCGTGTCAGCTTCCCATGACCCCCCAGGACAACACTTCAAGCCGACCATTCTGCCAGCAAACCAGCCCACCTCCCACAAACGATTATCAATCATCACACAACACTCAGCAGGAAGCCATAGAACACGGAGAAAGATCAATGAACCAGCAAATCAACATCACAAATCAACAATCCAGGTATGTCCAGTCCAGTATCTCCACGACTCAATCCGGGTCTGCCAATCCAAGCACTATCAACGTCCAGCCAACAGCTCCTCCAGATCAAAAAATGTACCGCTCTATCCCATACATTCCGTCATTATCAGAACGAATCTACAAAATTCTCAAAAAAGACTACCCTAACGTAGTGATAGCCACCAGACAGATCCGCACCATCAAAACAATCCACACCAAAGTTAAGTTTCCTACAAGTCAAGAAGATAAAAGTAATATAATTTATAAAATTCCGTGTAACAACTGCGAAAGTTGTTACATAGGAATGACCAAAAACAGCCTACGAAAACGACTAGCAGGGCACAAATCAAACATAAACAAATTAGAGAAGATGCTAAACGAAAACCACACTAACACAGCCTTAACAGCCCTAGCAGAAACAACAACAGCGTTGATCAAGCATTGTATACAGAGCCAACACAAATTCGACTTAGATCGAACAGAAATCATAGATCACAGCAATAAAACTACCACACTCCCCTTCCT
Organism: Aedes albopictus; assembly: GCF_035046485.1. NCBI lineage: Eukaryota > Metazoa > Arthropoda > Insecta > Diptera > Culicidae > Aedes > Aedes albopictus. The sequence continues at coordinate 3,011,726 of NC_085137.1, forward strand.
AGAAATGTGCCACATCACAAATACTAACCACACCGTAAACAAACGTACAGATGTAGAGGGACTTAACACTACATATGCTGCTCTCTTGCACAGTATTAAGAACCATTACAAACACAACAAGCATGACTGAATTAGACCAGAATGATGAAACTTTTCAACCAAGAGAAAGATTTCAAAACCGCTGCAACTAACAACAGTGAGGTCCAAAGCGCGCAAAAAAAAAAAGAAAAAAAAAGTGAGGTCCAACCAACAGAAGACTTAAAGCGCGCAAAAATAGTATAGAAACCAATTTTAAATTTTAGTTTTCGCCGCAGTTAGTCTTGTACCTACATTATAAAACCCCGACAGTTACAGTTTGCCATAACCCCAAACCAAAAACGAATACTTTATTTTTCCCCTGAAGAAGGCGCCATACCTGCGCCGAAACGTCGGGTTAAATAATAAAACTCGTTTTACAAATTAAAAAGACTACGTTGCCGATAATCAAAACAGCTATAATAGTACAGTCGAACTCTCATCCAATTGGTCTGATTTATTTTATTCCAAGTGTTTCAGGTATGATTCACTTCATATTCAAGTGATTCAAACCAAGGGAACCAAACTACTTATCATTATGATGTCCATGACCTTCCGAACAAGTCTGACGAAAAATTGAACTTACTATCTCATCAGGATCACAAGATAGAACTAGTTGAAAATGCTTATTTTGCCATGCTTACTAGCGTCACCTAGCGGCAGAATTTCAAACCAAACTACTTGTCATTATGATGTCCATGACCTTCCGAACAACTTTGCCGAAGACATAAACTTTGTATCTCATCAGAATAACGAGATAGGACTAGTTAAAAAAGATCATTTTTCCATGCTCACTAGCGTAACCTAGCGGCAGAATTGCAAACCAAACTGCTTGCCAATTGACAACTTTTGCCATTTGGCTCAAGCAGGGCACATATTAAAAAGAGTCACGCAGCGCAGTTTTTTTTTTGTGGCACACGAGTCAAAGTCCAATAATTCTAACATAGGATTAAAATAACATAGCCCATGTGTAACCAAAAAAAAAAACTGCGCTGCGTGACTCTTCTGTGGCATACGTGCTGCTTGTGGGTCATTTTAAAAACAAAATGCACACATTTTATGCAAAACTGCAAAAAATTACTAAGATCCAGCATACTGATGAAAACACCACAGAGCAGAACAACTTCAAAGTCAACGATCATTCGCTGATCTAACAGGGAACGTTACGTTTAAGTCTCTAAGAATTCACATCATATAGATCCTATCTTAAGAAGTAACTAGAAAGCAAACGGCGATAGAAGAAGAAATCTTACTATGTAAGAAGTTTGACGATTTTCAGTCAAAATAATGATAATGCTACTGTCCAAGACCATGATCCGTTATCGTCCATTCAAAAACAGTTCGTGATATATGACAGGACGATTTTTTTAGGAGCAATGGTCGAAAGCGGTATTTATACTTTCTTAGGGGTGTAAGAATTGTAAAAGGAAGTCACATAAGTCAGAAGTGTGTTGAATAAAATGAAAGTCAGAACAATTTTATTAAAATCCTTTAAAATCTTGAAAGCAGACCTTGAAGGGTAGGCAAAAACATTGAAGATCTCCGCCCTATAAGCTTACTTAAGGCGAAACTAGAACCATTTCCTCACTTTTTGGTTTTTAATTTTTTATAAAATAACGAAGCAATGTTTTCAAAATCGGGTTTCGTACACATGCAGAGTATGGATCAAGGTATCTCCTGATTTTTTTCGTGGTGGAAAATGTTTTTCGTTCTTGCAGAAACCATTTTTGAATGAAATTTCACAAAAAATGGTTTCTGCAAAAATGGAAAATTTTTTCCACCACAAAAAAAATCAGAAGATAGCTTGATCCATGCTCTACATGTGCACGAAAACCGATTTTGAAAATATTGCTTCGTTATTTAATAAAAAATAAAAACCAAAAAAATTCGCCTTAAGGCAAATTGCAAACCGATTTGAAATTTTTTATTCATTTGCATCATTTTGAATCTATTGTTAGAACTGAAGTGTCAGTTGCAAGAAGATTATGTTACACTAATGTTTTAAACCTCTCGAAAATTGTACATCGATCAATAGAATCTAAGCATTTACAGGGTTTTAGAATGAGCCTGGATAAACAGGTAGAAATGACAGGATCCTGTTGTATTTCGATACTGTCACTGATTTTGGGATGTGTTTTGTTTTAGAAACATTAATAACATCTTCAGGACAAAGGTTTCTCGTGCATCTGCGATGCACTCACAATCCATGACTTATTTATGTTCGGTTCCAAAATGTGTAACTCTTATCAGATATTAAATTAATGAGCACTCTCATTAAAACCTCCTGTCGCAAAGAAGTAGCTCGGAAGGACGAAACCCAAAATCGCCTGCCACCAGACAGCGAAAAATACGATCACCAAATGTGGATCAGAAAAAATGAACGATTTTTTTTCGATTCCATTTTAATTCCTGGGCGATCTGGTTCGTTTGCTTATGTGCATAAGCAGCACACCATTAAAGAAAAATGCAGGCCAAATGAAAGAAAAAAATCTGCATAATTTATTGCTGATCAAATATATAAACGTTTTCATTAATAATAGCATGTGCATGAGGCAGTAAATCGTGACACACACAAACTCGCTTACGTTCATTGTTAACTAGTGATTCGTGCCGATGGATCGGATACAAGAAAGATATGTCATCGCTCAATGAATTATTGAGAACTCATATAGTTTTTTTTTCGATGGCTGTAGTTTGTTTGGTCCAACTGTGTAGGAAATGATACTAACTGTTGCTTTAAAAATGTCTTGAAGAGAACTTTGTCGGATTGTCAAAATTTGATATGCTTTGTGATCGATATGATGCAAGCATGAAAAACATTTTCAGAGGGGAAAACGTCTTCCTGCTGCTCTCCGGAACGTATATGTGATAATTTTAAGGAGACAGCCGATATGTTATGCAAACACGTACTCCTGGGACGAATGTGTCACCCGATCGGGGATGTGGAAATAGATTCTTTTTTTTCTTGTTGTACCTTCTTTCTTGCTATCGGTTTTGTGATTTGTTTGTCGAGATTGTCGGAAAACTTGGTACGAAAGTTTCGAATCCCAGCGTTTGTTGGTGAATAAGAGGGATCGGTAAATTTATGTAAGGCTAATGGGGAGGAGGTAATACATGGTTGTACCGCAGACGAAGTTTTCCTCCGAGATACGAAGGCAAAACAACCTTCCGACATATTTAATAGAAGTTAATATGGCTTAGCATCAAAATTTCAGCGTTGATTTTGCATCTAGAGTTCAGTCCGGTGGGAGACTTTAAGAAAAAGAAGCAGTTTGGTATTGTTGTTTGGGGAAGTCATGAACTCTCTTTGTTGTAATTGGTACCAAGGGGGTTTGGCTTCGTAGGCATATTTTGTTTAGATAAAAATAGGACAGAATTGATAAAACATTCTGTCATTCTGAGAAATTAACAAGTTGCACAAGTTATTTATGATATTGCTCATTTTTTTTCAGCATTACTATGGCTACGGGAAGCAAATGAATCAATCTACTCTAAATTCGACATCCACATAACAGTAATGTGAAAAATTTTGTAATTATTGGAGAAATAATATCATCTGTTTGGATTAATTTATCTAAAAAGTTCTATCTACGCATTTAAGCAATTTTGTCGGCACCTACTATTCAAAATATCTCAACCTTCCTCCACTGGCTATGCTGACCGTGTTTATCACTGTACATGTATTGGATATTTATGAGGCAATACAAATAAATCAATGTGTGGCGCCTTTGCTATGTTTTGCCGGTTGGAAATCACCATCCCATGTGCGCACGTATGCACGTAACCTTTCGCATTAGCAATATTCATCCAACACTTGAGCTCACCTCCCCTAACCCGCCTGCCGGCAATTGAATTGTAAAGCGATACCGTCACCTAACATTTTGCCCTCCTTCTTGTGCGCATTTTAGTTCACCCGACTGCCACGCATTGCATTAGAAGATCAATATTTTATGTCAATCAATTTACATCATGCGTCACATATTCAAAATCTTTATGGACGTTCCATGTTATATTTCATTGCTATATTATTCAAATCAAATCACACAAAACCCATTCCTTTCAATCAACTTTTGGTGTCCCCAAAGCCAATTCCGTCCCGGTGGCAGTCCAGCTCAGATTTGCTCTAAGCTGTGCTTTCTCTTCGTTAGAATGTTGAGAAGCACATACCCAACCGTCGAGTTATTTTATTTTATTTTTAAATTTGATATAGGGTATGTGTTCCATCAGTAATCTCACGCTCCCATATTCATCCTACTCGGAAACAAGCGATTACGGCACCGATTGATTCCGTTCTTTTTGTTTTCATGCGTGCTCACTCCTAACAAAAAATACAAAAATAAGAAACAAAACAAACAACGCTTCAATCCTTTGTTTTTCGTAGGATGAAAATGGGAGCCACATGCTTAATAAGGGAACCAGTACCCTAGATTTGGGTTGAATGTATAAATATTGAATGTGATACGTTGTCCGTATGTTCTCCTTCGGATGTGTCATACGTGACACATCTCTTTGTCGTTTGCCACTCGCTGTCTGTTTGACAAAGTCTCCTTCTAGGTATCTCGACAGTGTACAGAAGCTGTTGTACTGAGAAAAGGATACATATGAGCGGTTGAAAATGCCCGCAAGCAGTAGGGCCCAAAATTCTAGCAAAATACAGCACGACGAATCAGATTGTATCTACACAAGAAATCACATAGAATAAAAATTACATCAAAGTGATTCGTCTATATTGAGCGGCGTTCTCTTGAAAACTGCATGACAGGGGATGGCTGGATTCATAGACGCTACGATATGCCAAACATCAGTACTATTGTTGCAAACTATAAAGCTTGAGTCATTCAATATCTGGACGCATCGTTTAATTTTCTGTAGCGCTCGTAGTGGTCGTATATGAAAAAAACCAGATTAATCCAATTTCTCGTCGAATATGTACTCATGATCTTTCTATCGGCTGAAGTGAAAGTGTTCCTGAAAGCAAGATTTGTTTTCTCAAAACCATCATCGATTTGGTAAACTTATTGATGACACATATTCTTGACGAATTCCGAGTTCAACGCATAGACAGAGCTGAAAAATACCTCTTAGTTGACTGCATGACCACTTCCACTATCACTGGAGGCAGATCACTTTGCGGTCTTGGACAAAGTTTTTTTATGAACAGCAAGTGATATTCCCCATACTCAATCTCATTCAAATTTCAACTACATTACAGTCGCATCAAAATTTTAGGATTGAAAAAAAGCTTTGTTGGAGTTGTTGCGATTGAATTTTACTTCGTTGAACCATCCTACTGTAAAGTTTAGCCACAGAAATCTGAAACGGTGTGATTTGATGATTAGTTTTGTTAAGATTTTGTTATTTTCTATTGCACCGGTTTTGTTCACTTTCGTATTTCCGACGAATCACCCAAGGCTGCTCCTACAACACTAGCGGTAGTCACTTTTGTGGTCTGAGCCTATTTTCTTGCAAACCGTTCATCAGGTTTAAAAAAAAGCCTTGGTTTGATGTGACAACTTTACAAGACTATAGAAACAAAACGAGTAGTCCAAATTTAACCACCCTTGTTTCGTTGTTCAGTACATCATCATTCATTATAGTAATAATTTTTGAATCGAATAAAAGTAGTTTAATTTTATAGAAAATCGGCCAGGTGTTAAATGAGGTGACTTTTTCGATTGCTGAATATTGAAAATATGTATAAAATTACTGTTCACATATGGTATATCGTTTTGAATATCAGAAAAGTGTGTGCTATGCTGCAGCAGCATGAGTAATAAACATTCTGGCGAAATTTAAACTCAATCGGAAAATTAGTTATTGAGATATTGAAGTCTCAAGTGAGATTCGATTTTTTGAATAAAATTCAATTTTAAAGCAAAAAGGGCATGAAAATATTAAACAAACCATTTTTGTATTCATCCAGTCGAAAGAAGGAATAATGTGGTTTTAAATGCAGAAAACTGCTTCTTAAAAGCATTGCTGGTTTGGTTACTGTGCGCCATTACAGGTACAGTAATCCAAACAGTTTCATTCTTTGAAGGTTGTTCCAAATAACAATGCAACCTAATGCAAATTTTGCATAACAATGATGGTGGAAATAAAAACTTTACATCCGATTATAATTAAATAAGGTGTACAATAACATAGGACCAACTTTGTTGAAAGTAAATAATAACAAGTTTCGCTAGGGTCGGAAAATCTGCATCAATGAAGCAAAACCTTAAGTAATCCACCTAGCGGTGATGGCGCCTTTCTCGTGCCTTGGAAACCCCATTTCAATATAAATCAAGCGAAATGTTGATTTATATCGTACTTTCATACAATTAACAGAAATCCATTTCATGATACCAGAAATTATATCGTATATCTGGCTTTTAATGTTTGAGCCTCAAACTCTTAAGAAAAAGACGCTATCGTGAATTTGAAGCCGCCATTTAGGATTTAAGATTGTCATCTTGGATGTTCTGGTCGCCATTTTTGGCGTCCAGGCATCTTCCCTACGAAAAATATACTTCATTAAACAGCTACCATCTTGGATTTTAGATCGCCATCTTGTACATACATTCTGGTCGCCATTTTTTGACGCCGGACATCTTCTTCATACCAAATTTACTAATATTGCATGGTTTTAGAGCCTTAAACTTCTTTAAGCAGACGCCATCTTGAATTTGAAGCCACCATCTTGGATTTCAGACCGCCATCTTGGATATTCTTGTCGCCATTTTGGGGGTCCAGACATCTTTCTCATATCAAATATTCCAATATAGCATGCTTTAAGAGCCTAAATCTCTATTAAACAGCCGCCATCTTGAATTTTGAGCCGCCACCTTGAACATTTGTCTGCCATCTTGAATTTTGGGCCGACATCGTGGAGCTTCTGGTCTCCAGCGTGGATTTCCGCACAAAACTCGTCAACCATGCTAAAGGTTACAAAAATTGCCGCAGTTTGATGTATCGCATGATGAGGCTAGTTCAGTTTTATATACGGCCAGTTCTGCCGGTGCTGGTCCGGATCACTGAAATGACCATAACTCTGGAACGCCTTGGCCGATCTAGACCATTTTTGATAGCAAACAATTCCGGTTCGATTCAAGCTATAATCCGAAAAATCGGCCAATGTGAAGTTCCTTAAAAGTGAGTGAACTTATTTTGCGCACATACATACATACATACAATACATACACACATACAGACATAATCTCAATTCGTTGAACTGAGTTGATTGGTATATGCGACTAGATCCACCGAGCCATTTTTTTTAAATCGTTTTTTGAGTGAACATATAGTTTTTTAGTACACTAAATGTGCGAGAAAGGCAAAACACTACTTTCGAGCTTTTTGCTTTAGTTATCTAACTAAACCAAGAGATTCTAAGATCTTTTTGGTAGCAAATTTAATAATCTTTCAAATGCGATAAGTTTGACCATTTTCAAGTTATAGCCAGTTTGAAACAAGCAAAGTAAAAAACATGTAAAGTTCAATTACTACGTAACGGTTGAGATTTCACCATATGCGTAAAACATTTTTTTTCACCGGTCTGAACCTGTTTGCTTGCTAACGTTCATCAGGTTATCAAAAAATCCTAGCTTTGCTGTGTCGCATACATAGGTTCAGATCAATTTTATATTTCGACGCTTTCGGAGGGACACCCGGAACTGGTTACGGCACTACCGGCTGTCCCTAATGCGGTCCTAACCTATTTCTTTGATAACCAGTCATCAGCTTATCAGAAAAGTCGTTATTTGTTGTACCGCATGCATGGGTTTGGTACTCTATTATATTTGGCCACATCCGACGGGACCCCCGGAACCGGTTCCGGACAACTACCGGTTCATACATATGGTCTGATACTGTTTTCCTGCTAACTGTTCATCAGGTTATCGAAAATGCCGCTGTTTGATGTGTCGCATGCATGGGTTTGGTACTCTTTTATATTTGACCACTTCCGGTGGGACATCCAGAATCGGTTCCGGAACACTACCTGTTCAGGTATGGTCTGATACTGTTTTCCTGCTTACCGTTCATCAGGTTATCGAAAATGCCGCTGTTTGATGTGTCGCATGCACGGGATTGTTACTCTTTTATATTTGGCCACATCCGTCGGAACCCCCGGAACCGGTTCCGGAAGACTACCGGTTCAGATGTGGTCTGATACTGTTTTTCTGCTAATCGTTCATCGGATTATTGAAAAAGCCGCTGTTTGATGTGTCGCATGAATAAGTTATGTTCAATTTGATATTTGGCCACTTCCGGCGGGACACCCAGAACCGGTTCCGGAACTCTACCGGTTCAGATATGGTCTGAGACTATTTTCCTGCTTACCGTTCATCAGATAATCTAATATGCCGTGGTTTAATGGGTCGCATGCATGGGTTTGGTGCATTTCATATCAAGCCCTTTCCAGGGGTACCGGTTCCGGAACACCTAAATGGCCATAACTCCGGAACGGCTTGACCGATTCGAACCATTTTCAATAGGAAACAATGGGACCAGATTCCGCGTCGAATGAGCCGTCGATCGTTAAAATCGGTTGATATTTACTATCTAAAAGTGAGGTGACCTTTTTTTGTACACATACACACACATACATACACACACACACATACACACACACAGACATCACCTCAACTCGTCGAGCTGAGTCGATTGGTATATGAAACTTGCCCCTCCGGGGGCTCTATCAATATTTCATTTTTGGAGTGAACATATAGCCTTTCGGTACACTTTGGTGTACGAGAAAGGCAAAAAATATGCAATTTTTTACTATGACCATCTTTATGGATTAAATTTTTGATGAAGAATGCAATTAAATGTAAATTTTTCTTCTGTATCATTCAGAAAGCAATATTCTACTACTCTGGACAAATTTTTAGACGAATCCGTTGTGCTATTGCAACACAGGACTTGAATAAATATGTTTTAATAATTTGTATAAAAACAAGTCAATTCATTATATCAAACTGGAGGCTGCTTGGTGGATTATTACTGAACAACTATTGAGCGTTACCTTTAGTTGAATAGTATAAGATTCCAATACATTAAAAACTTCATGGAAATGGGCATGTTAAGTATGTGGAAAGTTATATCGAATTTTGAGAAACGGGTTTTTATTGATGTTTTACGAAAAACGCTTCAGTTACACAGTAAAGAACAATTTGCTTAATGTTATATTTTTCCTACATTTGAGAATAGCCATAGAAAGTAATGCAAAAAACTGATAATGATTTTATTGAAAAATAAAAAAAGATATCGCACAAGCAAGTTGGCCGTTTTATAAATTGAACAGTCCTTATGGTCACTGACCATTGGTCAGAGACTATTTTTCCGCTTTCAGTTCATCAGGATATCGAAAAAGCCGCAATTTGATGTGGCGCATACATGGGTTTGGTTCACTTTTACATTTGGACACTTCCGGCGGGACACCCGGAACCGGTTCCGGAATACTACCGGTTCAGATATGGTCTGCGAATATATTTCTGCTTACTGTTCAGCAGGTTATCGAAAATGCCTTGGTTTGGTGTGTCGCATGCATGGGTTTGTTGCATTTTCATATCTGACCCCTTCCTGGGGTACCGGTCCGGAACACCTAAATGGCCATAACTCCGGAATGGCTGGACCGATCCGAACCATTTTCAATAGGAAACAATGGGACGAGATTCGTCATCGAATGAACCATCGGTCAGTAAAACCGGTTCAGATTTACTGCCAAAAAGTGACGTGAGTTTGTTTGTACACATACACATACACACATACATACATACTTGCATGCGAACTTGCATGCGATTGCAAAAACAATTAATTGACCAAAAAAGCTTTATAATAACCGTTAAACGGCGAATTGAAAAGCAGAAGAGTAAAACCCTGAACAACCGATAATTTCAATCATAAATAAACATATTATGATAACTTGGAAATAAACCTTTTTGCCTTTCTCGTACACCAAGGTGTACCGAAAGGCTATACCGTCTACCCTCGTTGGTTTGACCGCATCTAATCTGAACACTTTTTAATTTGACCCCCTCTAATCTGCACATCGTTTAAACTTAAAATGGTTCAAACGTCATTCTGCTCATGGAACGGGATGAAACGGAACGCAGAATCAAAACAAAACAGCAAAAAGGGTAACCAACAGTGTGTGTTTTGATGCCCACAGGGTTACTAGAAGTTCAAATTAAAAAATTAACCCCGCTGGTTTGCATGAGGTGTCGTTCAAACCAACGGGGGTAGACGGTATGTTCAGTTCACCCCAAAAATGAAATTTTGATAGAACCCCCGGAGGGGCAAGTTTCATATACCAATCGGCTCAGCTCGACGAGTTGAGATGATGTCTGTGTGAGTGTATGTATGTGTGTGTGTATGTGTACAAAAAAGGTCACTTTCCTTTTAGATAGTAAATATCAACCGATTTTAACGATCGACGGTTCATTCGACGCGGAATCTGGTCCCATTGTTTCCTATTGAAAGTGGTTTGGATCGGTCCAGCCGTTGCGCAGTTATGGCCATTTAGGTGTTCCGGATCGGTACTCCTGGTAGAGATCAGACATGAAAATGCACCAAACCCATGCATGCGCCCCATCAAGCCACGGCATTTACGATTATCTGATGAAAGGTAAGCAGGAAAATAGTGTCAGACCATATCTGAACCGGTAGTGTTCCGGAACCAGATCTGGGTGTTCCGCCGGAAGAGACCAAATATCAAATTGAACATAACTCATGCATGCGTCACATCAAACAGCGGCTTTTTCGATAATCTGATGAACGGTTAGCTGGAAAACAGTATCAGACCACATCTGAACCGGTAGTGTTCCGCAACCGGTTCCGGATGTCCCAGCGGAAGGAGCCAAATATAAGTGTATCAAACCCATGCATGCGACACATCAAACAGCGGCATTTTCGATAACCTGATGAACGGTTAGCAGGAAAACAATATCAGACCATATCTGAACCAGTGGTGTTTCGGAATCGGTTCTGAGGGTCCCAACGGATGTGGCCAAATATAAAAGTGTACCAAACCCATGCATGCGATATAATAAATAACGGCTTTTCTGATAACCTGATGACTGGTTATCAAAGAAATAGGTTAGGACCACATTAGAGACAGCCGGTTATATTCCGGAACCAGTTCCGGGTGTCTCGCCGGAAACGACCAAATATAAAAGTGAACCAAACCCATGCATGCGACACATCAAACAGCGGCATCTTATGAACGGTAAGCAGGAAAACAATATCAGACCATATCTGAACCAGTAGTGTTCCGGAACCGTTTCCGGGGGTCCCAACGGATGTGGCCAAATATAAAAGAGTACCAAACTCAAACTGACTATAACTTGAAAATGGTCAAACTTGTCTTATTTGGAAGATTATTAAATTTCCTACCAAAAAAAATCTTGGAATCTATTGGTTTAGTTAGATAACTAAAGCAAAAAAAGCTCGAAAGTAGTGTTTTGCCTTTCTCGTACACTTAGTGTACTAAAAAAACTAAATGTTCACTCAAAAAACGATTTTTCGAAAAAAAAGGCTCGGAGGATCAAGTCTCATATACCAATCAACTCAGTTCAACGATTTGAGATTATATATGTATGTGTGTATGTATGTATGTATGTGCGCAAAATAAGTTCACTTTTAAGGCACTTCCCGTTGGCCGATTTTTCGGATTAGAGCTTGAATCGAACCGGAATTGTTAGCTATCAAAAATGGTCCAGATCGGCCAAACCGTTCCGGAGTTATGACCATTTCAGTGATCCGGACCAGCACCGGTAAAACTGGCCGCATATAAAACTGAACTAGCCCCATCATGCGATACATCAAATTGCGGCGATTTTTGTAACCTTTAGCATGGTTGACGAGTTTTGTGCGGAAATCAACACTGGAGACCGATGTCGGCCCAAATTTCAAGATTGCAGCTGTTCATGGTGGCGGCGGTGGCGGCTGAAAATTCAAGATGGCGGCTGTTTAATAGAGATTTAGGCTCTTAAAGCATGCTATATGGGAATATTTGATATGGGGAAGATGTCTGCACTCCTAAAATGGTGACTAGAATATCCAAGATGGCGGTCTTAAATCCAAGATGGTGGCTTCAAATTCAATATGGCATCTGTTTAAAGAAGTTTAAGGCTCTATAACCATGCAGTATGGGTATATTTGGTATGGGGAAGATGTCCGGAATAAAAAAAATGGCGACCAGAATGTGCAAGATGGCGATCTAAACTCAAAGATGGCGGCTTCAGTTTCAAGATGGCGGCTTTTTGATGGAGATTTAGGCTCTAACGGCTTTTTAATGAAGTTTTAGGCTCTAAAACCATGCAATATTGGTATATTTGGTATGAGGAAGACTTCCAGAGGGTGGAGCGGACCTGGTGTGATGGTTAGAATCCCACTCCCTGGTATGAGGATCGAATCCCACTCCCGACAAACTCACAAAATGTGAGTTCTTCCTTCGGAAGGGAAGTAAAGGGTCCCGAGATGAACTAGCCTAGGGCTAAAAATCTCGTTAATACAGATAAAAGAAAATAAAAAAAAGACTTCCAGAGTCCAAAATGGCGATCAGGATATCCAAGATGGCGATCTAAAATTTAAGATGGCGGCTCCGAATCCAAAATCACGGCTGTTTAAGGCCTGAAACAATGCAATATTGGTATATTTGGTATGGGGATTCCAAAAATGGCGGCTAGAATATCCAAGATGATGGTCCAAAATCCAAGAGGGCGGCTCCAAATTCAAGATGGCGGCTGTTGAATGAAGTATATTTTTCGTAGGAAAGTTGCCTGGACGCTAAAAATGGCGACCAGAACATCCAAGATGGCAGACTTAAATCCTAAATGGCGGCTTCAAATTCAAGATAGCGACTTTTTTTAAGAGTTTGAAGCTCAAACATTAAAAGCCAGATCAACGATATGATTTCTGGTATCATGAAATGGGTTTCTGTTAATTGTATGAAAGTGCGATATACATCAACATTTCGCTTTAGTTTGATTGAAATGGGGTTTCGAAGGCACGAGAAAGGCGCTATCGCCGCTAGGTGGATTAATTAGGTTTTTCTTTAACTTTTCGGCCTCATTTTACCCTATTTCGCAATAGTGTACCAGTCATGACAAATTCCATAAGGAATGCATGTAAATAGTGCGAAGTGGAACCCAAATTAACAAATGTATTCATAACTGATACAGGGTTCCTAGCATTGGCACACGCCGTAATAAATACTAAAAGTAGTTTTGGCTCCGTTTTTATGTTTTTCCTGTAAAGTATGAAAACTAATCAATCATTTGACTATCGATGACATTCATCGGTCTTCTTATTATTTGTTGTAGAAATAGTTGAACTAAGGTAATGCGATAACTGGTACAGGCACCCTATACGTTTGTCGAGATACAAAAATTTTAAATATAAAGAGAACAAAGTTATTGCTACCACAGCTAACTCCTCCACACAAGAAAATCATATTACAAGAAGAGGAATCCCAGAATCATCCTTACATAATGGATAGACAGGGCTTATCCAGGTATGCTTTAAACGTGTGGATGTAGGATTTTTTGTAATGAAAATTTTCTTTATTTCGAACTTTCATGCGATTGCAAAAACGGTTAATTGACAAGAAAAAAGCTCTATAATAACCGTTGAACGGTAAATTAAAAAGCAGAAGAGTAACTGTTATTTCGACAAATTGGTTACCCTATATCTCCTTGTCAATTGAAACTTAGCAACCTTAGAGATATTGCGGTAGTATACGGTATACGAAGGAGAAGCAATTGATTTTTGGCACACAGAGTTCAATCCGGTTGATGTCAGGTGTCGGATAGCACCAACTGTGAACATCCGGAAGCAGAGGCTGCGAGAGGAGCTGCTGCGGGTGTGAATTAAAGCACAATTTCGCATAGTTTCACGTTAACAGGTTACACTGCTGTGACATTTGAATACTTCTTAACTCGAAAAATGTTGAATGAGCGGGGTACGATTTAGAAAGTGTCGAAAAACGCGGGGTAAAACGGTACTCACAACATCGCTCACATACGGGAGCACATGCATAGAAAAATATCACCTTATGATATACTGCCGTGACTGCTTCTGGTGCGTCATCATTTGAAGAAATGTGATGTGTCACCCTTGTTTTCTTGTCATGTGTATACCGTGTGCGCATAGAAGCCAACACCCTGTAGGGTGTTTTATTAGGCAGATTTGTCGACGCTGGCAGTTCCTTCCGGGATTATGATATTGGCATACGCTGTTTCCTAAATATGTTTACCCAAGATTTTATACACGTCGCCAATATTTTTCTCCCAGGGAGGAAGCCTGAAGTATAGAGTGATAAATTGTGTTTACTGTGATGGATATTTATTGGAACATGACACCACGATGCTTGAACTCTTCAATATTTAATGCTTATTTTTTGATGGCAAGATACTGGAATAAACCAATCGTAGATTTCAAATCGCTTTGCCTATAAAGGACCTGAAGCCGTTAAAAAAGATTGTTCTATAAGTCTTTGCAAAAAAACGTTACTCTTAGAATAAAATCTAGACTAACATTTGAAAATGGCGTAACAACCATTGCGAATGACTGCTTCTCCAGGTCTCCTGAGCGTATTTCCCATTATTCATGTAAGCATGTAATTCATGTAACCAGTAACAGATAGAGCAGACTCTATTCTATCTAATAACGGGAAAAGTTTACATATAAAAAAATGAAACTCGCCTAGCAGAGACATAAGAAGCTAAGGTGTGCAATGGTTGTTCCACCCTTTTCACATATTGGTCTAGACATATCCTTGATGTTCTGTGATTAGATTTATTTGGATGTAACAGCATTGTCATAACTCACTATTTGTGAAGTAAAGCTGCATAGTCAAATGTATCAAGGAAAATGATAATCATCGGCGAAATTGAAAGAACATCTCTAAAGATCGACGGGACTAGAGCTCTACTATACGCTGGATACTTGGACACAGCTACGTTGTAGCCACCAGTATTAAAGTAGGTACCAGGAACCAGTTTCAAACTACTATCGTGATCTTGAGATGTTCCCTAATGTTTCCTAAATCGGTGTCTTCCAATTACGAAAATATGGACTAAATACTAATCATTTTCGAAGAAGAATCCGAGATACATGAAGGTTCGATAATAACACTAGTTTACAGCATTTTTGAACTCGGTAAGATGATGATCGTTTTTGGTGTAGAATCATGCCCTGAGTTAGAAAACGCGAAGGAAAAAAAAATACATGTTAGCGTACAATAAAGCCTGGTCGATTTTAGTACTGACATAACGTGCAGTTTGAATTGCTTTTCACACCCCTAGCTATATATATATACATCCTAACTGTTCATATTTGTACACCGTTGAACGAAATGAACCATATGTTTTTTTTCCTCCCCTGTTGGGGAAATTAAGCCACTGCGTCCAATAGGCTGAACTTTTGTGGCATAACCAGTTGTTAGTTCTATGTTACTTTTTCAACCATCCTAACTATGCTCTGACGTTGATTCATCCTCTTTTGGTCTCAGACGTTGACCGCGACGGATCGTCGACATTTGGGTCCGCAGAAAGTCTTTCATTACAGTAGAGCGGATTTTTTTTCGACTTCCCATACAAGGTTGATGATTTGAAATCCATTTTTGTTCCATTTTTAAGCAACGTCGCTCACTTCACACATCTCATTCTCCGTAATCAATGCTCCGATTGAGGTGAATTTTTTACTGTAACTCACCTACATATGATAAATATGATAATAAACGTTGAGAAAGAATTTTTAAATTGTAATAAACGTTGAGAAAGAATTTTTAAATTGTTTTTTTTTTCTTATTGAAAAAATTACATTTCTTCATATATTTTTGGGAATTTTGCTAAAATTTAAGGAGATCGTCCCCAAAACTCGCCAATATCTTGAATTTCATCAATCTGACGCAAAATCTGCATTGAGATCATCGAATTGTATTATATTCAGCATTTAATTTATGGAAAAATATTTAAATTTGGTAGAACAAAACGCAAGATTTTTGAATTTAATTAAATTCCATATTTTAAAAAGTTGTAAAACTCGATATTGAGCTAAAATTCAAAAACTGTTCTACTTTAAATTTTTTGAAGCACGGTTTCGAAATCAGCGCTAAATTATGCTTCAAAAATTTTGGTCGTTGACGGAAGTTTACGACTTTCGTTTTATTTTGTAAACTAGTGTAATCGCGATTTTAACAGCGTGCACCATTTATTTGCACTTTTTTCATTCAATGTGTATTTCAATAGTATGTATTTTTAAACAATCTCGTACTTGTATCGGGTCGGCTACTACTCATTCCAAAGAAAAGAGCCTTAAATTAGTACATAGGGAAGTTATACTATTTTCCGCTGCTCTTCGCAATAGAGTGAAAAAAGTCATATTACTTATCAAACTGAATTCTGTCCCAACGATATTTTCCCTACTAACAAGTAATCCTTGAGCCTTTGGTTGAAGTGTTCCTTCACCTTGTTTGAATGGTACTAATATTCCTTCCCAGTCCGTCTTGACTGTAATGGCATGGCCGGTGCTGTTATTGTACCGTTAAAGAAAACCTCTGAAGCTTGCACAGTGAGAATGTTGATTAATTGTGCAATTGGCATAGGCTCGGGTCAATCACGAAGTAGAAACTATAGATATGCGCATCCAGACAGTCTTAACTAAACTAAGCTATGCTATGAAGAGTTGTGTGATCTTACTAGATATGAAAAAAACTGTATCTCCATCCTATGAGAAATCACCGGATATCCGGTGTACATTCACTCCTTCCAACAATCTACATTGATCAGGGATCTCGTCTTGTTTGTTGTTTATTTTATTCACCCCAGAACGCACCCTAAATGCTGTGATTTGAAAAAGTCACCATGGAATGCCCCTCCATAGGCTAAAATTCCAATGAAATTATTTCCGTTCTTCTCATCAATAATAAACCTTCAATTTGAGTGACTTTTCCTAGGGGCCACATGCCTCCATTTGTGGGGTAATTTTCATATTCCGGTCGGAATAAATATAGCTTGATCATAATTCTTACATTAACATACATGGCACACAACATAAACAAAATCCTGGCTGACAGTCGGTCACATTTTCTAACGATGACAGCCAGCAAGTGGCAATAAATATTAAAAGATCCTTCCTCTTTTGGTCCACGTCCACCGAATGCTTCCAGTAGGAGGGAGTCTTGGTAATTTGCCACGTGCGCAGCGGAAGAAAGCCGAGCCGTTGTTTTCATTTTCGCCTTATGTTGCTTCTGTCTACATTTTTCAACGAAATATTATAACTCAAACGAGGGTCGCAAAAGGGGATGAACCATGACGACAAATGAGCAGGCCTAGTGTTCCTTGCATAAAATGTTCAAATATAAAGCATAATTTTTCAGCAATGACTGAGAAGTGGATAAGCGTAGTGAGAAAAAAAATGCATTGACGAATTGAATTCAATTGTTCAACGCAAAATACCACCCGAAAAGGAAGGGCACTGTTTTGCGGGGTGGTGTGGTAGACAAAACAGAAGTTTATTGTACCGCCAACAGACTCAGCGTGAGGTAACCCCACAAGCAAAACGCACTGAGGAACACATCAAGTGCACTTGTTTCATCGTTTTGTCGCACTTCGTGTTCTATCCCTTCGTTCCGGGAAATTCACCCAATTCCTTCGAGACGGGGTATTTCTTTGCGATCCACTTCCTAGCATTACATCCCGATTGGAACGATGTTTGCTCTGCATTGTAGTGTTCGATGAACAGTTTCACATTCATTTCGGAAAAAAATTATCTCACACGACCGATAAAGCTGTCCAGGCACACCAATATCGACCGAGCTAAGAGAGATCCCTCACATAATATGCTTTACACTGTGTTACTGTGTTACTCCCAGGAGCGTTTATGAAAGTCGAGTGTACACTCTACAGCGTCGCTCAAGTACCATTTACTGGCGTTGATTAAAGATTCATACATTAAATTAATGATTATTGTGACGATTTATTTGAGTTTGACGGGGAATGTGCGTGATGGATTGAGTGCACTTGTCAGGACATTTTGTGACGCGTTGAATACAGATAAATAATAATATACGGAAGGGCAGCATTGAAGAGTCTTAGGGTCAGGTTAACTATACAACAAGGCATTTTCCTTCTGAGCTTCAGAAAAATCAACATAACCCGAAATTTAAAATTTATGAATAGTATTGCGGAGATTCCACCTGTTTAGACTCCTGCTCGAAAATTAGTTGCGTGGATTTTTCTTGCGTGGGACCATAGATATAAATACAGACCGCGCCCTGGCGAATATTTTACGCTGCGTTATTAAATACACATTTGATGATAGTTTTGAATTGTAAACAAACATTTTTAATGCACCTACGCTGAAAATGAGCCTAATCATTTATTTGCGTCGGAATCCATACATCTTCGCAACGGGCAATAGCCGATGATACTTTAACGTGCGTTGGCGTGCCATTATACATCGTATACATTGACCATGACCATTATTGTAATCAAATGATTTTTTTTTACCTTTTTGCCTTTCTCGTACACTAAGTGTACTGGAAAGGCTATATGTTCACTCCAAAAATGACTTTTTGATAGAAGGTCCGGAGGGTCGAGTCACATATACCAATCAACTCAGCTCGACGAATTAAGGTGAGGTCTGTGTATGTGTATTAGACCTGTTCACTTTGAAACTTTTTTTCCCGATTCTCCGTGACACATCAAATTATCAATCCACATGCAAAAAAAAGTCTTCAATCCAAAAATGTGCCAAGTTGATGAAGATTTAAAGATGTATCAAATCGATTTTGTGTTTTTTTAACAATTTTTTCAGAAATTTACTCTTTACCACAAAATTGCACCAAATAGGTGCTGGAAATACCGTTCGGATATAGTTAGAACAATACTCTACAACTTTGCCGAAGACACTACGGTGTTTTAATTGCGTATTTCAAAGTTATTAAACAGTTTTCGTTGAAAAGTCACAAAAAACACATTAGTTTTACGATTTTACATATAAAAGTCATGTAATTTTACATTATTTTACGTGACTAAATTAATAAGCTATTAGGGTAATTTTCCAATCATTGCACAGCTAAAAACTCGCCTATTGTTGCCCACTCCATGTTATTCTTATGAGGTGTGCAACAATTGGCGAATTTTTAGCCGTGCAACAATTGGAAAATGACCCTACTCCTATGTTTTACGAACATTTCGCCCATGCGCGTAAATAGAGCTCATTTAGCCCCCCCAGCTGTGATGTCGTTCTCGCTTGTCATACCCTACAGGCGACGCGCTCGTCATTGCGGCGGGGGGGGGGGGGGGGCTAAATGCGCTCTATTTACGCGCATGATTTCGCCCATACTTTGTTTTTGTGTAGGAATTCGTTTTCATTGACTAATTATCAAAAGTACGCCACGTTGATACTTAAAATCGTACAGAGTTGCCAGTGCGAATTAAAACAAAGTTACCAATGCCCATGTGTCTTACGTCATGGTCATTCGACGCGGAATCTGGTCCCATTCTGGTTTCCTATTGAAAATGATTCGAATCGGTTCAGCCGGTCCGGAGTTATGGCCATTTAGGTGTTCCGTACCGGTAGGAAGGGGCCAGATATGAATATGCTACAAAACCATGCATGCGACACATCAGACCGCGGCTTTTTCGATTACCTGACGAACGGTAAGCAGGAAAATTGTCTCAGGCCATATCCGAAACGACAAGCCTGATTATGAACAGGGCCTTCCGGAGATTGACAACGTCACACAGTTCTCGGCCAATCTATGGGAGTACTCTGTCTAGCACTGCGACGATGGGATGTGGTTAGCAGAAGAAGAGCGACAGTGTAATGAAGTTGGAGACATGACCGCGGTCGTAGTAATCGCCCAGGATACACGTGAGGCTACCCGGTATACCAAAAATTGGGCTGCACCAGCACCCGATATTGTGCACAATTTTTGGTATAAAAAACTCACGACGACTCACAGGCGGATGGCGGAATGCTTCAACATGGTGCTAAAAGACCCCACGCAGCTATCAGAGTTCATTACCAGGGGTGTTACTTATCTTTTGCTGAAGGACCAAAACACAGCTGACCCAGCAAAGTACAGACCAATAACGTGCCTTTCAAGTCTGTACAAAGTGCTGTCGTCGGTAATAGCGAGGAGGATACAAGCCCACTGCTATGCCAACAACGTGATGACTGAGGAACAAAAAGGGTGTCGCAAAACACGCAAGGCTGCAAGGACCAGGTCATCATAGACGCAGTCATTGTGGATCAAGCCACCGAAAAGCAGGGGAACCTGAACATGGCGTACATCGACTACAAGAAGGCGTATGGCTCAGTACCGCACTCGTACCTTCTTAAGGTACTGAAGTTGTACAAGGTAGAAGGGAACGTCATCAGGCTGATGCAACACGCTATGGGAATGTGGAGCACGTCCCTACAAATTACCGACGGAACAGCTGTGTTGCGGTCCAGAACTCTCAGCATCAGGAGGGGGATATTTCAAGGCGATACCTTTAGTCCGCTATGGTACTGCCTTGCGATGAACCCCTCAGCAGAGCACTCAACCAATGCCACTATGGTTACCAACTAAAAAGTGGGGGAAGGAGTATAAGAATAACCCACACCTTCTTTATGGACGATTTGAAGCTGTTTGCGGAATCAGTACAGAGGCTGCATCAACTGTTGCAGCTTGTGACGGTGTTCAGCAACGACATCCGGATGAAGTTTGGAATTGACAAATGTCGGTCAGTCCCTCTTCGCCGGGGTCAAGTAGTGGACGCCAGCTGTTTCCGCGTCAACGAACAGGAGGAGATTCGGAATATGATTGAAGGCGAAGCGTACAAATACCTCGGCTTCCTGCAACTGAGAGGTATTCGCCACACAGCGATCAAGAAGGAACTACAGGACAAGTTCTTGCATCGTGTCAACTGTGTTCTGAGGAGCTTTCTGTCAGCCGGCAACAAGTTGACGGCAATCAACACGTTTGCTGCCCCTGTTAACCTACAGCTTTGGGGTGGTAAAGTGGACCAAGACTGACCTCGAGGCGATAGAACGAGCAGTACGAGTGGCGTTCACCAAGCACCGCATGCGCCAGTTGCGGGCATATTTCATAGAAAGCCAGAACCGTCATGAAATGTATCGCACTGTATGTGAAGCTGACCACGGTTACAGACCCCTGCATCTGGCGCAGAAGGATTACCAGCTGATCTGCGACATCAAGACCGTTGACGATATGATCGTAGCGTGGAAGCAGAAGGAGTTGCATGGGATGCACCCCCATCAACTGGAGCTCGACCACATCAATAAGGCGGCGTCCAACGCGTGGCTGGTGCGGGGTGACCTCTTCTCGGAAACAGAAGGTATCATGGTAGACATCCAGGATCGGGTAATTGCGACGAAAAACTATCGGTGGTACATATTGCACGAAGACGTGGAGGACCACTGCAGGAAGTGCAATTCAGTAGGAGAAACGATCGAGCATGTCGTTGCAGGCTCTTCAGTGTTAGCTGGATCTGCCTGGTTCGATCGTCACAACGAAGTTGCCAAGATTGTACACCAACAGCTTGCTTTAAAACACAACTTGGTCGACAGATTTGTACCCTACTACAAGTACCAGCCAGACCCGGTTCTGGAAAATAGTTGCATAAAGTTGTCCTGGGATCGCGAGATCATTACGGACGTCCTCATTCGGGCCAACCGGCCCGACATTGTGGTTTACGACAAGATAACCAAATACCACGACCAAGCGGAAGAGTTGAAGCAGGTGTGGCACTTGGAGGACGTCCGTATAGTTCCGGTTGTCCTCTCAGCAACCGAAGTTGTCCCTTAATCTCTCCTAAGGTCCCTAGACGAGCTGGAACTGAAGAAGGACCTGAACAGCATCCTAAAAGCGGCGATTCATGGAACCTGTAGTACAGTTAGGCGGTTCCTGAATCACCACAACTGAAATCCGAAGCAGACTCATTAGGATAAGCATAACACCGTCTAATGAGATCCACAGAGCCTAATCCCCTTTGGCAATCCGATTGCCCAGGGTATGTGAAAGTTTAAAGCAATTTTTGCTGAGAAGTGCCTAAACTCTATAATAATAATAATAATAATAATAATAATAATAATAATAATAATAATAATAATAATAATAATAATAATAATAATAATAATAATAATAATAATAATAATAATAATAATAATAATAATAATAATAATGATAAGTGATTTAAAAATGTTAATATATAATTTATTTCTTCAAGATTTTTGTTTTGGAACTCATTTTATAGGTTTTTCACGGGGCCCCGAAACCTAAATACGGCACTGATACACACTACTTTAAGGTGGGTGTAGATTTTATTATGCTAGTCTTAAAATTATAATGTTAAATTTTAGCTACGGTAGATTTTTTGGTTTTCAGCAAAAAAATAACAGCATGATGGAATTAGAGTAAAAAATACAGAGAAACATTTTTCCTAACAGTTGATTCCTTACGATTTGAGCATGAAGTGCCTTATGATATCGAAATAATACAAAAATTAAAACAACAATCGAATTAGCAACAAATATTGCAATTTTAGTACAAGTTAGTTTATTAATAATAAAACGTTAAAATGTAAAACTATCAACTATTTTCGATTATTTAAAAGCAATATAGTGCCACTAAATCAACTTCTTATATGCTTGCCTAGTTCACCAGAAAACTACCAAAACCCTTTAAAGTGGATACAGCGATGCCAGATGATTTTCTGTATCACTCGCTCAAAAATCTGTATCTCATACAAAATTTGGGCGGAAAATCTGTATCCTATACAAATGTAAAATCTGTATTTCATATAATCGCCATCTGTATAGATGTTCAAAAATCTGTATAATACAGATAAATCTGTATATATGGCATCCCTGAGTGGATATGAACACGTTGTTTTAAAAAGGATACAACCAGATGAAGGATTCCCATAAATTATTTGATTCTCCGTTTCTACTCCCAGTGTTTTTATCCTTCTTCGTTGACCCGAATGACGCATAAAATCGCGCAGGTAGGCCCAGCCAACATGCATCCCGCAAAGACGACAAACCTAGAATGCACGTCACATAAGGTACAGAAGTAACCGAACCGGGCTGGCTGTTCACATTATTTTAATGATAAATAAGGCAACCTTTTCTTCAGAGGCGCCATCTTCGACATATAAAACTGATAAAAATTTAATTTATATGGCGCTATGAGGAATACCAGAAGAGATAAAACATCATAAAAATATTATATTGGCGCCTACAGTCGCCTTCCTTGCTCGACACCTGATTGAAATTGGTAGACGACAGACATTTATATGTCCCTCGGAAATGTTCAACATCCGTTCGGTCCGATTCCCCTCTGTTGTAGCATGAGTTGACCGTCTTTGTTTAATTTTTAAATTGATGATGAAAATTGAACCGCTTGTTTGTCCTTATTGCCACACGCATTACAAATGTCATAATTTTATTAGCAAGACCTAGTGGAAAATAGATGCTGCAGACAGGGGACATGATCACAATTAGAATGATAATGGTTACCCCAGGCACTGATTGTGTTTCAACTTTTCTATGCTTCCAGGCCAACAGATGTGATTTATGTTGTCACTTTTTGGCGATCGCCTCGAGAACGATGGACCAGTAGCTGTATTATGACGCAAAATAGAACATAATGAACGAATATCACATTGTTAGGAAACACTTTCAAACATAAGTAAGACGAACAGAAAACAGAAAGCTGTTACAGTATAGAATATGTTTTATTAATTTGACAGTTTTTCCACGGTGCAAACGATAGAAAGCAGCACAGCAATAGTGTTTTGCCCTAGGTTCGACGAACAGATGAAACGAACAACTCTTGGGAGGGCAACTGGAAACAGCATAAAAAATAAATGTGTGAATTATGTATACCCTGAGGGATTGTATCCCTCGTCCTGCGTCATGCTTGTCCCTGCAGTTTTTAAACCTGTGACATGGTGTTTATTCTGGCAGCCCAAATCTGTGTTTGATAAAGTGAGTGACTAAGTAATACCGTAAAGCGTGAAGTGCATGGATATTAATAATAACCTGTTTTTGCAACGCGAGGGTGAAAATCCTTGGAGGCAATCAATTTTACGGCTCGAAATTGTACGTCATTCACGGTTGAATGAGTCTAGTCTTATTGAATAATCTCGCAAATAATGTGTCATTGTACGTTTGAGAAATATTTGATTAATTGAAACAATTCGGTAATTACGTAAAACTATTACCTTTCCCAAAATTATATTACTATATTAGAGAGAATTAAAGTGCTCAAAGGTAAATGATAAAAACGTCGCTCAACGTCTAAGAAAAAACTGAAAAAAGTTTTAGATCGACACCTTTTTTTGCCTCGATAACATATAAGTTACGCTGATAGAAAGTTAACTGATACCGGAGGTAATTCAACTATTTCTGTTCGAGACTGCTTCCAGTTAGTCGGAACTCCGTTGACTGGCAGGACTCAGTTTTTGATAAATGATAATAAATGCATTTGGTGGAAAGTACTTGAAACAACAAGAACAAAAGCAAAGAAATTATATCGGATTGGTTTATCAATTCACCGGGCGACTTACGTGGTTTATGAACGGCACTTAGGTCTAACCACTATTTTCGGAAACGAGAGGGGTATTTTAAAACTTGCTCTGATCTTACTCATTGCAAGAAAAATGACAAAACCTTCAATGTAGGATGATTCCAACATCTGATTTCATGAGTATGCTCAATAACATTTTTTTTTCAATCCATTAACCCTCAAGTGATCGCGCCATTGTATTTTGTACAACACGTTGAATAAACATCGCATTGTTTTTTTTTTTTCAGCATTAACGTGGGGATGTTAAAAGGAATTCTTAGAGGAATCTCTAGAGGAATTCCTGAAGAAATCCCTGCAGGAATCCCAGGAGGATTTTCACGAAACATCAGGAAGTACTGAATAAATCGTAAATGAATTCTTAGAAAAATCTCGAAGATATCCTAAGGAGAGTTCGTGGGGGGCCTCCTGGAGGAATCCCTGTAGCAAATCCTGAAGGAATCCCTAAAAGAAATCCTGAGAAACCCCAGGATGAAAGCAATCCCAACAAACATTGTTGCTGTACAAGAGTGGAACAAAACACTCTTAAGCAAACTTTAGCTTGAGAAACTATTATTCAGCTAGTAATGTTACTTGGGATGAAAGCAATCTCAGCCTAAGGGAATCTCTCAACAATTCCTAAAGAATTCCTGGAGAAATTCCTGAAAGAAATCCAGGACGAATTTCTGAATGAATCCCGAGAAGATTTCCTGGAAGAAAACCTTAAAAGATTTTTTTAAATAGTCCCTGGAGTTGTTTCTGAAAGAATCCCTGGAGAATTCCCTGAAGAAACCTCAGAAGGAATCCCAGAAACAATGCAATGAAGAATTTCTTAGGAACGAATTCCTGAAAGAATGTTTGTAGGAAGCCAAAGAAAAAAAAATAGAAAGAATCCAGGTCTGTAGTGATTTCTGGACGAATTACACTAGTTTACAGCATTTTTGAACTCGATAAGCTGATGATCATTTTTGGTATAGAATCATGCCCTGAGTTCGAAAACGCGAAGAAAAAAAATACAGTGGAGCATATTTTTCTTCGACTTTCCATACAAAGTTGATGATTTGAAATCGACTTTTGTTCTATTTTTAAGCAAAGTCGCTCACTTCACACATCTCATTCTCTGTAACCAATGCAATGTTCCGAATGAGCTGATTATTTTTACTGTTACTCGCCTGCATATGATATGTCAAATAAACTTTGAGAAAGAATTTTCAAATTGATTATTTTTCTTTTGAAAAAAAAAATACATTTCTTCGTATATTTTTGGAAATTTACTAAAATTTAAGGAAATCGTCCCTGGGGTTGGGGTGAGTGGTTGGTTTTCTACGATCAATGATACCTTTTTTGATTTGACACTTACATTTCGTAAACAGCAATGATCAATTGTATTCCTAGCGTGAAAATATTTTTTTTTCGAAAGAACACGTTTTATACTAAAAATTTGTTCCACCAATTTTTGTTCTGGGGGGGGGGACCCAAAATCCCCTCCCCCAACCCGTGGCTACGTCAGTGTCTAGCGGAGTTCTTAAATGGAAAAGTTCCTGAAAAAAATCTCTGAAAGAGTAGATTACTGCAGAAACATCTAAAAGGATCTGTAGTGATTTTTTTTTTAAATCCCAGTAGAAATTCCTGAAGGAATGCTCGGAAAAAGCACTGGTACAATCACTGGGAGACCTCTAAGGATACAGGAGAAATTCCTGAAGAAAGGATCGGAAAACCCCTGGAGAAATTCTTTGTTTTTAAGAACTACTGATATAACTTAATCATGTTATGGTCTTTTCTACTCAGAGTTCAAGGGAGTAGAGATCAAAACGGATAATGAAATAATAGATATGATAGAGTATCTGAGTAGAAAAAAACCGATACAGCCATAAAAAATGATTAAGTTATAAATAGAATACGGTTGATAAATCAGAATGTTGTACTACTGATAAATTGCTGAATAGAATTGGTAAATCTTCTAATGGAATTTAAACAAGTTTTTTAAGGACCCTTAGAGGAATTTTTAAAGAAATCCAAGATGCATATTTTTAAGAACTTTCTGAGAAATTTCTGACGGAAACTTTCGAGAAATTTCTGAAGAAATTCTTGAATGAACATGTGAAGCAATCTATGCAAAATTGTCTCAATAAAATTCCATTTTTTTAAGAATTTCTAGGAGAACTTTCTAGAGGAATATTCAAAGGAATTGCAAGAATAATTCCTGGAAAAATTTCTATAGGATTAGAATAACTAATACGACGAAGATTTTATAAAGGAATTCCCGAATTTTTCCTATAATCTCTCGAACAATTTCAATATGGAACTTTGAATGTTTTTTTGAGGAATCTATTAAAGATTTAATAAAGGGAATTTATGAAGAATTTCTGAATTTTGGATTGGAAGAATTTCTTTTAAAATACTAGGAAGATTTTTGGACGAACCACTGCGGAACCACACAGAAAGTCCTCCATTCTGAAGGAACCCGTGGAAAATTTCAAAATTTCAAAAGGAATCTGTGGAGGAATTACTAAGGACATCCATTGGAAGAGGAAATAGAATCCTGGAATTACTTGAGGAATCTCTAGAAGGGAATTTCTGGTGCAACACATACAAAATTTCCGAATGCTTCCATGAAGATTATTTTTGAAGAATCTTTAAAGAAATTTTTGGATTTTTTTTAATGGAATTTCTGGAAAATTTTTAAATAGACTACTGCAGATCTGTTCTGGAAGAATTTCTGAGGCAATCTTTATATTATTTTTTTCTGAAAACCTCTTTGAAAGAATTTCCTTAGAAATTCCTGTAGAATTTTCTAAATGTATTCATGGAGGAATTATTTTAAACTAGCTGTTCCGGCAAACTTTGTCTTGCCCGGTTATGGTGGTTTGACAATTGTTGAAGTACCGTAATCCGGGGTAACATTGATCAGAATTTTCCATCTTTCTTGAATAATTCTCTTGTTAAAGCAAACGTTACATGTTTTATATTTTTAAAACAAGTACTGGCCCTCTGAGTATGTGTTAAGCTACTCGAAAAAGTATTGTAAAACTTTAAAACATGTTTAAATAAGTTTTTTAACCTATTTTTTAATTCTGTTGATTTGGGGTAACATTGATCATGTCAGTGGTCAATGTTCATTTGTGTTGAAAATACGCTTACTTACTAAATTCGGGGTCGCTGATTTCGAATATGTTGTCAAAATTCTTACAAATTATGTACTTTTTAAGTTATTTTAGGATTGAAATCCTCTAAACCACGAATAACGCCTAAAGGTAGGCAATGGCTTAAGGGATTGATAGCCGACTTTTAATAAATCGTATATTTTACTGAAAAATAGCATTTTCATAAAAGTTTTGTCTATTAAATCCAACTCTAGGATATCATATTGAAGTAATACAGTGATTTCGAACCTCATATTGTATCTAGTATTCACGCCAAGCATGAATGTTTGACAATGTATCTCATTGCGCTACGAAACACATTTATGGAAAAATCGATTTAATTCAATGTTTATGAAATTCAATTTTCATAAATTGCATGTCATTTAATAGCTAAATGATAGCAGATTACGATATACCATTCCATAGCAGAACCTGATTCAATGTAAAATGCTTGTTTGAACATTTCATGAGGTGGGTCAAACCGATCAATGTTACCCCGCTGATCAATGATACCCCGGATTACGGTACTCTAGATTGTCTCAAAAAAATTCCATTTTTTTTAAAGAATTTCTAGGAGAAATTTCTAGAAGCGCTGCGCTGAGGGTGATGGCCAACCACACGATTGATGGGAGGTTAATTCATGCAAATTTTCACTACGAGCAATATTTCAGAAGAGTGTGTATATAAAAATAAAGTATTTTCAGTTATCATTACAAGTTTCTCTTGATTTCAAATTTTTTTTTATCAAGTATATCATTATGTTCATTACAAGTTTTGATGTATTATTCTCCTTTGATATTATATAGCAATATACATTGGACATCTACTATGTTCATTAAAGCCTTATTTTATGAATATTTTTATCATGGAAATATACTTTCCCTGCAAATGATGATTAATACCACTCGTCTCTAGTGAGTTATTGCTATGGGAATATTTCAGGTGCACATAACATTTCGTTGATCCAAATTTAATAACACTCATTTATACAGCACTCGGAAGCCATTGCCTCTCGATGCTTCTTATTATGTAGCAAAACACTCTAATTTCTCGGTGAATAATTACGATATTATCTATCTGAGTGTCTTATCGTAAATCACCCGCATTTTCCTTAATTATATTTTATTTCCTTTTCGTGCAGCTTTCCTTGAATTCCGACTACGACTACTCAATTACTATGCCAGTCAAATCATGCCAAATGCTCCTCCGGATCGGTAATGATAGCATCGTGCAAAATAAAATATTCCTTACACCGTACAATCACCAGAGTCTGGATGTACACAGTTTCACCCTCAGTTTTATCGATTAGGGGGGAATAAGAATGCGCCCTCTCCCCGTTTCGCATTTAACGGGATTCCCTTTCCATTTATTTCATAAAGCGGAAATGAATCTCAAACCACGTCTCATCCACGCCACACAATTATTGCTAACAATCCTCTGTTTCTGACGATTGGAAAAATTACTTTTCTTTCCTTTCCTCTTAAATGATCCGTTACAGTCCGATTTGCGCTTAACCATTCACCTGAATGTGGGAAGTTTTTCTGTTTTTCTGATTTTTTTTTTCTCTTCAATCCATTCACCATCCACCCTCTGTGCATATCAACTTGCATTCATTGCTGCTGTTGGAAAAATCGTCACAAATGGATATAAACCTACGCTGAGATGACTGGTGGAAATAATTGAGGTCCAGTTCCCCCTTCAAAACTAATTGCATGAGGGAGATATGTATTTTTTTTCCTCTCCAACATTTGCCTTCTTTAAAATGTTTACGGCAACGTTGATTTGATCCATCGAATTCATCACAGTCAGTGACCAGTATGACTAGACTAGCTCACCCGGCACGTCTGGTAGCCTTCCAGCTGACTTTGTTTAGCTGTTGGTCAAAAGCGTTTTCAACAAATCTAAAACGAACTCGATTCGAAACAATTCGAACGGGAGTGTGTAAAGAAGAGGAAGACCAAATGTGGCAAAAAATTGATTTGTATACATTCAATAAATGTAAGAATAAAACCATATCATAATGGACAGGAAATGGAATTAATTGAAAATTTTAAGATTCACTATCAACCCAAAATGTGTGTAGGAGTGTTCCTTGTCGATTGAAAAAAATATACTTGTATTGCACTTCTGTACATAACCTGGTCGGAACGGTGACTATATGAACGAAATGAATGGCTAGGTGGAATAAAACCCGATCATGGTTAACGATTATGATTTCACCACGTTCGATTCCCAATTATTTTAGCTTGTTTGCTAGAAGAAACCAGAGTTCAAATTCATCAACAGATTCGTTTCGCACGAAATTGAACGAGCAGGGATTGTTACTGCTTACCCTTTAGTTAAATCGCCTCTACATTGCTTCAGATGATATAGACACTATTCTGGACCTCTTATAACTAGCCTAAACCTCACTCCATAACGGATCAAAGTGTTGACCACGAAGGTAGACGATCAAAAAGATGAAGGAAAAACGCCGAATCGAACGTAACAGCGCGACGAATTCCCAAATTTTCTATACATATCCCGCGCCAGGGCCGCGAGTATCACTGGGAATAATGCTTTCTTATTTGAATGAACGAGAAAGAAAAATTAAATGATTTTACTACAACTCATTCATAAAACTTAAAAACATAACCGTTTCTATTCACAGAAGATATCTAACTTCAACGAATGAAAGGTGAGAAAATGGTTAGTAGAGGGGAAGGCTTTTGTTGAATGAATGCTCTCACAATGTTGGGTGCAAAGTAGGAGGGTTACAGGTGCTATGTTTCCTTCATAAAAGCCAATCGACTTACCTTTTACAACTAGTGAGCCTTCGAGCTGCCGCCCATTGAAGAAAGTTCGAACAAAAAATAAGTTGTGAACCGGGCTAGGCATCTGTTTAGACAATACATACTGGAGATTAAAAATGTGTAATTTATCGCATTAGTTTAAAGGTTTTTATTAATTTTCGTTTATATTCGTAGCTGTGACGAATTTTCTCCGGCTACTTGCGTTACTCATCGTAGTGAAATCGTATTAATGGGTCTGTGTGGAAGAATTCCAAAATGTAGGAGAAAAAAAAATGAGGAATGTGTACTTGTGGAATGCAGCAGTTTTGCCAGTCATTTGGGAAGAGAAAAAAGAGGAAATAGATTCCGTGAATGTTTCACGCTTCGACCCACGACTAAATGTTTGATATAATTTGGATCACTTTTGTTCGACCTTATATTCGAATCCACACTGTTTCGGTTGGGTTTGAATTTCGTCATGACTTTTTCGGTATTATCTCAAGCCTAAATTGTAAGTTAGTGGGGAATGTATGAAATATAATACAAAAATAATTATATTTTCTGCTGTTCCGACCGTTTATCATACAAGGCACTAGATGTAGATAAGACAATTGAGACAGAAATTACTCCTGCATATTTGTGATTAGAAAAATTCATTAATAAAAACACATACGAGTGGTAGCTTGTTCTTAGAAACCCGTACTGAACCTAGTAGATGGAAGGGGGGGGGGGGGGGGTCTTGTTCAGCTTTTGCTGCAAATTTTAATGGAATCAGTGATTTCAATTATCACGATTACAAATTTTCACTTTCAATAATCAGTTTTCTTATTTCTTCTCCTCTAGGTATGTGGAACTGTCAATTACAGTTAACCCTGAAGAATCTACGTTCAATTAATTCAACTACATCGGTTCAGCTAGGCTTTTACTTATTATTTAGGATATCAAATTAACAAAAACGCTATCGAAACATTGGACACTTTCTTTTATCGTTCAAGCTCTATCACTTTGCTCCTTCATCGGTAGTTGACATTCAACGCAGCGACATTCGACTTGTGCAGTAGCGCTCTAATTCTCCACAGACTCCGTATTTGTTAGGTTTTTATTAGACCCCCCTAACCATTCATTCCTTGACACGGTATGCATATACCCGCGTTACACCAGTCATCTCTTCAGAGAACACAACCTTCTGTATTTGTTTTCCTTCTAAACCATAGGAGGATAATCTGCAAACAGACACCCTAATAACAAGGTTAGGGTAGTGTGGAGCTGAGGTCGTCTTCTACTACAATAGTAAAAACCAGGACTATTCTCTCCTCGACCTACCATACACATTACTATGGTCGCCAAACCCTACGTCTCTCCGGAACCACCAAGAAGGTATTGCTTCAGAGAGAGGCTAGTGCATATCCCACCCTCAAGGTTATCTGCGTAGTCTAGCAGCAACGAACATCGATGACTCGCTCTGAAGAGTCCATCACGGTAACATGATGGCGCTTAGCCAGTTTCCCGAGCCCTCGCCACTCCCTTTGTCTTCGGAAGGCGGGCAGGGTCAACCCCGCCCGCGCCCAACTGCTTGGCAGACATCAAGAACTGATGCCCACGTGCAACCCGATCTGACCTGCCCGTAAGGAAGGGTATCACTACCCTTCAGACCCTATCAGATGCACCCGAAGGTTGCAGACAGCAGGGTCTCCACCTGCCCCGGCCCTTACCGGGGACCCCTGTCCAACCGCGGGCTCGGATCCAACCCATTAGACCGACGCCACGACAACACCGCTACCGGGACTTCCTCTCCGCGGTCACTTAATCGCTGTAAGGGTCGATCTCGACCGCAGGGCACCGGTATGACTTACGAAACCGACTCCGAAGTCCTGGACCACCTCTTGTACCGCATCTGAACTAGCCATTCTCCGAGTCCACGCGCCACCTCCTCTGTAGCTCCCAGACGATATGGGTGATGGCCGTTGAAACGGCATTCCAGCCAAACTCATCCCTACACATCCTTTGGACCAAATTGTCCGGAATTGTGCTTCCCGCATGTGGCAAGCATGCGGTCACGCATTGTGCGAGAACGCGGGCACACGAACAAAACGTGTTCCGCCGTTTCCTCTAAACCATTGCACACTGGGCATTCGGGAGAATCCGCATGCCCGAAACGGTGTAGATACTGTCGGAAGCAACTATGACCTGTAAGGACCTGTGTCAGGTGGAATGTAACTTCCCCATGGCGCCTATTAATCCAACTATCTACCCTCGGAATCTACATATGGGTCCACCTTCCTTTGGTGGAACTGTCCCAAATATAAAAATTGTTGCAGAGTTCGTGTCAGTATTAAGAAATACAATGGCATTCATAAAGCAGGATTTTACACTGGATTCTTATAATGTTTCTATGTATTATGTATCAGAGCTTGCTGAAATCTCACGACAAAAATAAAATTTTCAAATGTCCGAGAATTTTGATTGATTTGTTGTTATTTATTTCAAAACTTCGGAATGTTGGCTTTGTAGTCTTTTTGGGGAGTCGAAAACACGGCCGTACGTTGGGCAGCCCTGTATAGACGTAGCGACACTAGCCAGAAGCTAGCACTTACTGGCGTGCACCGCAGAGCTATTGGTCATCATCCGGGACAGTCGCAATAGCTGTGGACTGTGGAGGCTCTTTTAAAGGCATAATCAACATGGCTACCAAAGGTAAGCTTATCGTCGATCATCACGCCCAAGTGTTTGACGGAGCGCTTTGACAGGATAGTGCACTCACCTACAGTGATCTCCGTCTGATGCTCCGACTGCCGATTGTTAACAACCGTCACCTCAGTCTTGTGGTGAGCCAATTCCAGTTTCCTGGACCGCATCCACGCCTCCACAACCTTGATCAAGTGATTGGTAGTCAACTTCACCTCCTCGATCGTTTCACCGTAAACTTCGAGGGTTTTATTTATTATTATCTTTATTAACGAGATTTTCAGCCCAGGGCTGGTTCATCTCGGTAAAAATAGTAATTGTTTGACGTAGTCTAGTACAGAGTGTTGATGTTACAGAGATGAGTTTACAATAATACTGTCAGATGTTTTGGGTTATTCGGTTGTCGTAGTTGATTGTCATGTTGTCCTGCTCGTTATCCGGGATCCTTGCCTTGGTCGTTGATAGATACTGAGAAGAGGTATTCCAGGTATCCGTTTCGTTTTCCGTTTTAGTGCCAAATGTCAGTTACCCAATAATTTTTTTTTATGCCCCAGTGCATGCCCCAAGCCGTGGTGCACCCGACATAGTTGCGTAGGGAGCTATAAGAGATAGTAAATAGGAATCAAATTAGTGCAAATAAACCTGAATCTTTGAGGAAACCGATAAGAGCAGCTTCACTTGCCTCGTCGTTTTGGAGCACATCGGTAATGCAGCCCAGTTTATAGAATCTCCTGAGGTTCTCAAAAATAGGACACTCGCAAAGGATGTGCTCTACTGTATTACGAGCGTCGCAGGTTTCGCGCGTTTTGCGAAATGTTGAATGCCCGGTAAAGTTGTGTGATACCTTTGTGTGCCCGGTACGAAGTCTTGAAAGTACAATCTGTTCCTTCCAGTTGCATCTGTCTTCCCAAACTTCCGTGTTTCCTTTGATTTTCCTTAAGAATAAGGACCGGCTGGTCCTCCATTCCTCAGACCATGCATCGTGAATGACCTGGCTGGTCCATAATTTGACGTCCACCCCAGGAACCTTCCTGTATAGGCGTCGGCTTGTCCGTCCTCGGTTAGCAAGTTTGTCAGCTTGTTCGTTACCGGTTAAAGCCTGTATCCGCAATATTCGGGACACAGAAATACACCTGTAATTCTGCAATAGATACCGTCGTAAGGGGTGACATTGGGCCTAGAGGGTAACATTGGTCCATCGATCCCACCGATTCAATATAAGTCAGAGAGTTTGACGGTGGATGCCAAGTATCTTAGAATTATGTATTCTAGTAGTTTTACAAACAAAATGCATTCCCGTCATACTCTAAATGTGCGGAACAGTGGCCCAATGTCACCCCACTTTGGCCCAATGACACCCCGCACGACGGTACATTAAAATTGCTCAAATTTGGCGTAATAACATCTAAAGATGTGAATCGTTGCAGTACTTTTTGTTGTAGCAACGAAATAGTAGAATGTGCGCCATTGAATTTTGTACAGACCCTAGTTTTGCTTGTCAGCGCTGTAACTTTTGAATTTTGCGAAGAAAATGGCTGAAATTTTGAACACAAACCTCTCAATATACATTTGTTGCACAGGCAAAATTTCAAAGAAATCGATGCACTATCAACATTTTTAAAGTCGAAACATGTATTGGGACTGAACGTGATTTTAGCCCCTCAGAGAGCAATTAGCCAGCACCCCTTATTGTTTCGATTGTAGTATTGAAAATACTATATCAATAACTATCAAATTTTGCAGGCATAATATACACATAATCAACTATCTTCAGTAAAAATTCCATGAAAATTGGCACAGAAATTCAAAAGTTATGAATAGGCAAACATCGCACATGAAAAACACGAAAAATTTTTACTCACACTCACCCCTATCAACACCAGTAACTTTCAAATCAATTGATCAAAGTTGATGAAATTTTGCAAGAAAGTGTCTCTATAAGTATCAAAACTGCTAACGAAATTTCATTATTATCATCACAGAACTTTGAACTGTAGTGTAAAAGAATCATCTATTATGCGATTGAAAATTTGCCATGGTTGTACAAAATGCTTAAAACCATGTCTGTTTGTTTTTCATCCACAGTTAAAAGTAATGCTTCTATTTTTATGAAATTTGGCACACATAATAAACATGCACCAAAGAATTCTCGGTCAATTATTTGGCCAATTTTACTATTTCGGTGATCCTCTGCCAAAAATCAGATTCGCCGCGATTGTGGTTCACTAGGCTTGATGTTCACGGTATACTTCAAGTGGTCTATTGGTCCAGTGATTCCTAGTTGATCCGCCACCGTGTTCTCCAACGCAATAATTTTTGAACTTTCGTTCACAAAGGCGTAGATGTTTATTTCACAGTCCATTCCATGCAGCGTCACAGGTATGATGTGAAACAAAGGTCTTCCGCTCGCTATCGATTCGTTCGAATGACTCGTAGACACCGCAGCATGGGCTGTTACTGCGGAGAATGCAACAAAGAATGATGTTTCAGTCGACAATCGTTGATTCCACATTCCTTCGTTGTTCTGCGCGGCCACTTTCTGTGGAAATTCAAATATACATTTGATAAATACCGCTTTGCTGTTACTTTCCTCACCGATCAGGCTAAGGCTTGGTTGGCCTCTGCTGCACATAGCAGATAGCAGCCATCTCCATTCCACTCAGTTCATTGCTGTTTGTCTCCAGTTCCGCACTCTGCGTAGGGTCCGCAGATCGTCCTCACTTCGTCGATCCACCAAGCTCGCTGCGCTCCACGTCTTCTTGTACCGGTCGGATGACTCTCGAGAACCATTTTAGTCGGGTTGCTATCTGACATCCTGATGACGTGACCCGCCCACCGTAGCCTCCCGATTTTCGCGGTATGGACGATGGTTGGTTCTCTCAGCAGCTGATGCAGCTCGTGGTTCATTCGCCTTCTCCAAGTCCCGTCTTCCATCTGCACTCCGCCGTAGATGGTACGCAACACCTTCCGTTCGAAAACTCCAAGGGCGCGTTGGTCCTCTGCACGTAGGGTCCATGTTTCGTGCCCATAGAGGACGACCGGTCTAATCAACGTTTTGTAGATGGTTAACTTCGTGTTACGGCGAACTTTATTCGATCGTAGAGTTCTGCGGAGTCCAAAGTAGGCACGATTTCCTGCCACAATGCGCCTCTGAATTTCTCTGCTGGTGTCGTTGTCGTCGGTCACCAGTGAGCCCAAGTACACGAATTCTTCAACCGCCTCGATTTCATCACCGTCGATAAGAATTCGGGGTGGCGGGCGCGGTGATTCCTCCCTGGAGCCCTTTGCCATCATGTACTTTGTCTTCGACACATTAATGACTAATCCGATTCGCCTGGCTTCACTCTTTAGTCGGATGTACGTTTCCGCCATCGTCTCAAATTTACGAGCAATAATATCAATATCATCGGCGAAACCAAGCAGCTGAACGGACCTCGTGAAAATCGTCCCACTCGTGTTTATCCCCGCTCTTCTTATTACACCCTCCAAAGCAATGTTGAACAGCAAGCACGAAAGACCATCACCTTGCCGTAACCCTCTGCGAGATTCGAAGGGACTCGATAGTGTCCCTGATATTCGAACTACGCACATCACTCGATCCATCGTCGCCTTGATCAACCGTATCAGTTTATCCGGGAATCCGTATTCGTGCATAATCTGCCATAGCTGTTCTCGATCGATTGTATCATACGCCGATTTGAAATCGATGAACAAGTGATGTGTGGGCACGTTGTATTCGCGCTCCTAATTGATCCATCTTCTAAATGAAGCCATGCGACCGTTGATGCTGATGATATAGTGCAACCGTAGATGCTGCACCCGATGTGGCTCTTGGTGGCTATCTGATCATCCCATTTGGCTTCTTCGGTTTTCAACGGTACGGTGTGCTACAAGTTACCAAGTCCAATCAAAAGTTTTGATGATACTTTCTCGTAGCTTTGGATAGATCGACCATGTAGATGGGGATATCGATCACACATTTCTTTGTAGCTCACATTTTGGGATGAGTACACTAATCCACCATACTCTGCCGAAGATCTGAGCGCTGAATTGACGTGATTGTGGCTCTCTATGCGATCTACTACAAGTTCAGTGGATCCGTTGAGCCAACGATTCCTGTAGGAATCCTATAGTTGAATCGCCACCGTGTTCACCAACAGTTTAATTTTCGAACCTTCATTCACAAAAGCGTAGATGTATGTATATTTCAAGTTCTTTCCTTACAGTGCCACAGGTATGATCCAAAAGGTCCTCCACTAGCTATCGATTCGTTCGAATGACTCGTAAACACCGCAGTATGGACTGTTATTGATGAATGCAATAGCGAATGATGTCTCAGTCGACAAACGTTGAATCCACATTGTTTTGCCTGGCCACTTTCCGTGGAAATTCAAATACAATCGATAAATACCGCCTACAATCTTCCGCTAACGTCCACAGACTTGATCCAGCTCCATTCTCCCACCCGTTGTCCTTTCTCTTTGCAAATGGTACAAGGTTTCCTCGAACTACGGGAACGTGCAACGGTAACCGGTACACTTTTGGTGACATGGTGGTTTCTGTGTACATCTGTACAAAATTCCGCTCCTTTGGCTTCTGCCTTTGCTTTTCGTTAACGAAGATAGCATCCGCCACGTCATTGACCAGCTCCACTAACAACGTTCCCAAACGTATCCAGATCCACGTCAAGATACATGCCATTGAAAACTGACTACTTGAGCCTGTAATCAACTGTTAATTTTTCTACTAGATTCGTGCATTTGATGACAGTGAACTCTTTCAGGAATCCCGCTTTCTGCTGCGTAGACTTTTTCAGCAAGTCTAACACCTTGTCCTTCAAATCGGCATGGGTGCCGAATCAGCTTCGCCTTTTCTTCCTCTGAACGGCTCCTCAGCTCCATCTGCTTCATCGCGAAGTGCAGATTCCCGAAACTCTCCTGAATTCCCGAAACACGATCGGTGAAGTGCTAAATTTGTAGTGGAGAGCTGGAATTGTGTATGGAGAGATGATAACTTCCCCGTTTCTGCTTGGGTATTATGATTACTTGCCTAATTTGATGCTATTTAAGTCTGTATTGTTATATTCTCCATTTGTTGTATGTTCAATAACACTGTTACCCAAAGTTTTATTTATACAGCATCAAATTAGGCAAGAAATCATAATACCCACGCTTTCTTGCAGAATCGGAAAATTTCTATGTTACCAAGTAGCTCTGAGACTTAATGGTAAAGCATTCGTCGCCAGCTCAAATCTCACCCTAGCACGTGAGTTCATACATAATTTGGGGAAAAAAACATTCGTCTGCTGAGTTAATTAACATTCATCTTAAAGAAAGGCTTACGAATTTAAAGAAGGTTTGCATGATTTCTAGTATTAATTCGTCGTCTACGCATTGGAGATGTCCTAACAATCCGTGAAATATGCATCTCTCCAAATGTATTCTATGCTGAACTGCATTTCAAATTTTCAAATATTGGCTAGATCCACACATTTTCACTCTTGTTGAATGGATGGATGGGTGTACGACTGCCGCTTGTTTAACCCCCTACCAGACGTACCTACCAAGGTAGTTTCGTTGGCAGCAGAGCAATTCAATTTTACACACATGCGTCCATCCCACCGTCAACATGTTGAATCATAGATGAAAAATCTACTGCGTTTTGCACTGAGGCGTCCACTACTCTACTGTGATGTGTGTTTCTATGTGTCATAAATTGTTTCTGTATTTGCTCGAAATGTCCAGAGCTATATGTGCGCGTCGCGTATGCCATTCTGATCTGCTGTTCCCCAAAAAGCGTTCACAATTGTTCTACGTGCATCATGTTCGCATAGATTACATGCTGGGGGTGTTCCATAAAGCACGTGGTAGGATGATCGACGAGATTTGAATTGGCATTGGGAAAACAGTGAGTAGGTAAGGATAGGATGATTTTCTTGATTTGAATTTCTAGGCTGAGGTGGACAGCCCGAAGAGCCATTGCGTCGTTCATGACGGATCCTTAACGGATCAGGCGGGAATCGATTCGACTGCGAAATGGAAATATGTGCTCTGACGAATTTCATTTAATCTCTTTCAATTAAATTTATTTTTGTTTTTATAAAATATAAAAACTTCAATTTGTGTTGGAACATTTTCGGTTTATTTGAATTCTGAATTTATTTAAATTAATCAAAATAAATATCACATCATTCGTTTGTGTACCAGCAACGAACATGTTTCAGTAGCAGTTTTCCTTTCGTTGCGTTATAGAATTCGTGATTGAGCATCGATAATAGTTTTCTCTAACAAAGAAGAGCGTAGAGTTAGAATTGTATCTCCATTGCAATAGAGCCTGGTCATTGATTTACTTACTCCACGTTTGTGTGTATCAACTCTTGCTTACGTTTCTCCACAACTGGCTCCTTTGGCGGTGTTGAGATAATTCCATACCCTGAATCTGCATGCAAAACTGAGCCGAAATCCAAATTTTCATGAACTTTGGTGCCCGGGAACCTATTTAAAAATCAATTTGAAGTTTGCATGGGAGCGATTTGTCGAATCACCCCTCGTCGCATTTTGTACTGGGTGGAGCTGTCAAACAGTTACCCAGCTGTCAAAAGATGATTTCAAAAAATCTCTTTGAAAAAAACCTAATGGAACGTATCGTGCTAGCTCAATAATTGGAGCAGCCTCAATATGGAGAAAGTTTCAGAATTATGTTAAACTTTTACAAAACTCATTTCAGTAAACAGTGATTTATCGATTTTATTGCTAGTGGTTTTTGGTTTTAACTACTCGCCAAATTGACATTTTTTATTTCGTTTTTATTGCACTGTTTTTATCCTCTAAACGACGATTTTCCCAATGTTGATATCTAATATCTAATCTCATGCGCACGGAATTCAAGCGATTGAGCGCTGGTAGTATAGATCAATTAACTACCACGCGTCTCCTTCACCATACATTTTTGCGGTGAAGTGTTAGATGGAGCCTCCTGGTATTTCATTACAAACCAAAGTGGTAAACGCCATCGGAAGTTTAGTCCTAACCCAATAGGCGTTTTGTTGCCTGCAAATTCAGGCACGCAAAAGCTGAAACTTTTTGAATTGTTTTCTAATATGGAGAATTTGGTATCGCGCGGGCCAAAAGTTGGCGTTTAGCCTACTTTTAGTTATTTGACATGACGGGCAATCGTATAGACGGTGTGCTATACCCACTTTCTCCTGCATGTTGTCTAGTGTACTGTGTTTGTAATGTGTAGCTTCTAAAACCTTTGATGGAAAACAATTATATTTTTTTTAAATAATGTAGTCTATGAGCATAACTAAAAATACATCATCTTCTTCAAAAAGTTATTCTCAAATGGCCCGAACAAAAATGGTTCGATTTTCTGTATATAGCCATAACAAAAGAAGTTCCTGTCCGCTTGAAATACGTACATATATGAAGACCACAATACAAAAGGTAATAAAAATATTCATACATGTGCTGTAGGAGCGTCCATCTTCAGATCAACGCTAAAACTCTCTGGTTCGTACCACCCGACCCGTTACCATAAGTGAGCGTTAAATCACATCATTCCACCCCACAGCTTTTCCGAGGAGATTCACCCATCGGATATGCACATATACAGATATTTTCGCTGACCAGCGTCATAAACTTCTTCCCGCTAGCCCTTACGCTACACCACCGTCCTTGCTGATATTTGCACACACCTACGCTCCCTAGCTGAAGAATGTATCAAATTTATCAATAGTTATAACCTCTCCTACTCTCTCATATTACAGCACATTTTCTCTTTCTCTCATTGCTCTCCACTGCGAAGATGATGTTGTATTTCTGTTTAGGTGTGTATTGTGCAACGATATGGATATATATTGCCTTCCTCGCAGATCTCGCTATGTACCAATTGAGTTCAGAAGCTATTCCTGCCTTTCCTTTTCCATACTCCAGTGTCCAGTTCCCCAAACTCCATCCATATAGTTCACGTCCAGCTCAGGTCCGGTTACCAAGGATACCAGAGGGTGCCTACAGGAATGGGAATGGGAACTTGTGCGAATGGGCGCAAAATGGTAGAAGGGACCTTTTTCAAACTGCTCATGGTCATTTCTCTGGCGGTGGTGGAAAGATGGAATGCGAGGGTGATGTAGCAAATCTTAATTTTTTGTTGGTCATTTTCTGTGCAATTGTACGCTAACGCGTACGAGGACGAAGGAGATCGAACCGAGCGAGCGCTGCTGGGCAGTGTGAGAAAGCATCCTGTCAGTTTGTGCAGAATGGAAGGATAAAAAGAAATTTCACCTCGCACGCTTTCATCTTCCCCAGCCAAGTTGAGATAGGGCAAGTGGACCAAAATGCGGTGGAGTAGCATCAGATAGAGAGTCCGGATGGGTCTGGGAAGACTCCCACGTACGTCCGTGCATCTCCCTCTTCCACTCTTTCATTTGTCGTCATTGCAGGGCATTGCGATCCTAGCCCGGTTCAAGCAATGTTGCGTTGTAGGGGAAAAGAATGGGATCCCACAATTTTTCCATTCCGTTTGCAAAAAGCGTAGTTAAAATATTTGGGGAACGAAGGGCAATAAATTCAACAAGAAACAGGATGGAAGGACATAAATATTTTATTGTTACTGAGAGATGAGCTTTTTTAATCATGTTTGATTTATTTTCTTCATGTTGCTGACGCACGTTGAGTGGCACTAATTAGGACAGTTGATAAGGATGCATGTGTTCATATCCTTTAAAAGTGTATCTCAGTCTTTTACAATGTTGAATGAAGAAAAACCTTTATGATTATAAGGTTCGTATTTTCAGCAAATTAGTTAATCTGATTCACGAAGGTACTCTGTGGCTCAGAACGTCAAAAATGCATTGCAAAATGTTTCTGGGCCGACCAGGTATCAAACCCTGACACCCTTTGTACGACCTTGCTGAATACCTGCGATGTTCCGTCTCGATTCAATTGCAATTCTTCACTATAAAAACCAAAAATGTTTACTTTTCTGTTACTTTTAGTTAAGTAAAATCAGATGTTAAGGACAACCTCGTTAGAATTCCAAGACAGCTGTGCAAAGTCATAGTTGAGATTCACAAATTAAAAGAAGTGAAAAAAAAAATCCAGATGTCCACCACAATGACTTCTTCACCTACTCACAATTTTAAGATGTTGTGATTGTTTGAAGTAAAAAGTGAAAAATGACGCGTGTTTGGGGGCGTTGCGATGGGGATCTCGATCGGGTTGCATTGTTCGAAGGAAAATGACGCGTGTTTGGGGCAGTTGCGATGGAGATCTCGATCGCTGTAATTCATAACAATCACTGATAATAATTGAAATAATTGGCTTAATTACCTCAATTGCTGTCGATCACAGGTAACACATGGGGCTACTCTTAATAAAATGCATAATTCGAAAATAGCTATCGAAACTTGGAAGTTTATTCCCCGTACACTCTAAGTTCAATACTGTGGGAAACGCGCGACTATTTCCGTGAGTCGGTCGGTTTTCTCGGTAGGGAGATGGGGACGCGAATATTAAATGCGAAATCAGAAGCGCGCGATAACTTTCGTGGGAAAGTCGGTTTTCACGGTTGTATAAACATTAAATGCGGTGACGCGTTTAATATGGAACGTTCGTTGACGTATGTGCATTACCCTCACTATCGCGAACAAATAAATCATAATCGGGATGAAAACCATGTCGTGTATTTTCATATAACTAGTGGATCATATCACCTACCAAAGGTGGCTCCAAGATCCACACCTTACCCTACCCTACTAACAAATACTCCTTCCCGAGACAACTGTGGGGATGCTGTGGATTCCACGGTTTCTAGTAACAACGGTTGTCGAACTAACATTTGTTCTCCTTTCCCGATGACCGTAAGGAAATATTGAACTCTCGAATTATGCACATTGAGAGTACGTAGCTAGTCCCAAGCAACGTTCATTGGTTCTCTGTGCAATTTTGATTGTTCTGGTCAACCACGGACTAGCAGCTACGATGTGTATGGTTTGTTTGCTTTGCTTTGCTTTTAATTCCGCCCTATTTTACTTATCCTTTGACAGATACGCGTATTTCGACTACCACTTGTAATCTTCCTCAGTGTCAGTTACCCACTGACACTGGACTTGGATAACTGACACTGAGGAAGATTACAAGTGGTAGTCGAAATACGCGTATCTGTCAAAGGATAAGTAAAATAGGATAGAATTAAAAGGTACAATAACTGATTACACTCATTCGAAGAGGGTATTCTGCTTAGAGGGTTCGAAAAGTCAGTACAAGATAGAAATGACATTTTATTTTTCAAACATAAATGAGGCATAACCTTCTTCAAGACATCTAACAGTATTTTATTTTTTTCTTGTCTGGATTTTTTGTTCAATTCAATTTTGTTTTCAAAAATATTTAATTGAGTTTCAGGGATTCTCAGGAATCCTTAAACAATCTTTTTACCAATTGTCGACTATTAGTTCAATTGGAATTTTTCAAAAAAAATACCAAAGGTTTTATTTTTCAAGTTTAATCAAAATATTTCCCAGAAGATCTGCAACAAATTTTTCTGTAAGCATTTGACATCATGTACATGGCCTCCTCCAGAGGAATAGCTACAGGAATTTTTAATGAAATACTTATAAGAGTTAATATTTAAGGACAAGGTATTTGAGTACATAGCTCAAAATTTCTAGAGCACTGTTTTTTGGAACCGTTGGACGGATTTGGGTGAAAATGCATCACGCTAATTGTTCAGTGGTTGCCAACAGCGTGATGCATTTTGATCCAAAACCGTTCAACGGTTATTAAAAACGGTGCTCTAGAAATTTTGAGCAATGTACTCCAAATACATTGTCCTTAAATTCCAGGAAGAACTCCTTCTGGAATTTCTGAATGAAATCATACAAAACCTTCAGAAAGAATTTTTATATATATAATTCATGGAGTAATTCTTGCATAAATTCCTGGAGTAGTTCGTGAATGAATGCCTGAAAGAATGCCTGTAAGAATATGTAGAGAACCACTGGAAGATTTTTTGAAGGAATTCCTGAAAAGTTACTTAATGAATCTCTGGAGAATTAAAAACAACCTTAAAATGTTTTATGAAGAAATCCCTGGAGAAATTTCTGAAGGAATTCATGGAAGGCTTTTGAAAGAAACCTTTGGAGAAATCTTAAATGCAACCAATGGAAGATTTTTACCTTTAACGAAATACCTGCAAAAAATTCTGGAAAAAAATCTAAATGTATGGTTTTCTGGAAGAATTTCTGGGTAAATTCATTAAGAGATTTTTTTTTCTAGAAAAATGGAGCAAAATACATTTATCCTTTCTAATCACTTGAATCACTTGAAGGCTTTCTAAGTTATCCTTTAAGACATTTTGTTGGAATCATTGAAAACTTTCCAGGAGAAACACAGGAAAAAAAATGTGTAATTGTTTGTAGAAATATTGAGAATCTTTGTAATCTTTGGAGAAATTTCAGAAAGTTTTCTGGAATAAAATTTCCAAATTTATCCTTGAAAGATTTTGTAAATGAATATCTGCATAATTTGTTTAAGCAAACTATAGAAGATTGGCTAATGAAATCCATAGAAAAAAATCGGGAGGAATCTTTTGACTAATTTTTGAACAAATTTATTCCTGACAGCCTGCCTGGAGGAATTTCTAAGGAAATCATTCGAGAAACATCTGCTCATATAAACTACGAAAAATTCTCAAAATGAAATAGTAGACAAATCCCTAGGCAGCA
Organism: Aedes albopictus; assembly: GCF_035046485.1. Classification (NCBI taxonomy): domain Eukaryota; kingdom Metazoa; phylum Arthropoda; class Insecta; order Diptera; family Culicidae; genus Aedes; species Aedes albopictus. The sequence continues at coordinate 3,056,693 of NC_085137.1, forward strand.
TCAAGTTAAATATTCAAAATAATCTAGAGAAATCTGAATTTTTGAGAATATGGAAAAACGTATGAACACATGATCAACCTTAGATTCTGTAAAAAGTAAAATCTTGAAATTATTCAAAAAAATAATAGCCTATGGCATTTTCTCAATCCCAATAAAATTAAAGAAAATATGTGTAATTATCACATTTGTAATGAGAAAAACCTTAAAAAGTTGATTCTTTTGGCAGATTTTATTCTGGAACACCCTAATATACGTAAAAAGTTGGGTATTTTAATACGGCATCATATTGTCCAATGTTTTGTGGTTATTTGCTTCTTTAACATCAATACTGTAGGAATTGAGCAATAATTAAAGCCTGTATCCGCAATATTTGGGACACAGAAATACAGGTGTAACTCCGCAAAAGATACATCAAAATTGCTCAAATTTTGCCTAATAACATCTTAACATATGTTCATTCCACCCACCAAATTTAATGAGAATCGGTACAATACTTTTTGTTGCAGTAATGAAAGAGTAGAATGTGCACCATTGAATTTTGTACAGCCCCTAGTTTAGCATGTCAGCGCTGTAACTTTTGAATTTGGCAAAGGAAATGGCTGAAATTTTGAACACAAACCTCTCAATCTACATTTGTTGCATAGGCAAAATTTCATAAAAATCGATGCACTATCAACAATGTTATAGTCGAAACATGTATTTTGACTGATCGTGATTTTAGCCCCTCAGACAGCAATTGGTCAGCACCCTCCATTGTTTCGATTGTATTATTGAAAGTACTATACCCATAATTATCAAATTTTGCAGGCATAATATACTCACAATCAATTACCTTCTGTGAAAATTTCATGAAAATTGGCAGAGAAATTCAAAAGTTATGTATAGTAGCCTGGTACACGGTTTATATGGGAAAATATAAAACATGGAAAAACTTCAACTCCTGTATACTTTTTGAGTTCCATTTTGGTCCCATATCAACTGTGCAAAATTTCAGATCGATCGAAGAAACTATATTTTAGCGCCCGCCATTCTTAGTTTTTCATACGATTTACTATGGGGAAAATTTACTTCTTCAAAGAAAAATCGCTTGAGGTCACCCATTGATCCCTAAAAATAAGTCGTACAATGATTTCTGTAGATAATTTTACGAGGTATCAGACCTCCGAAGACTGCAAAGCGATGCGACATTCGTGGAAAAAGTTATTAAGCCTTACCCGATCGATAAAATGACGAGATTTTATTATTTATTGTTATTCCTTACATGTTAAACGGCGTTGGCATGCCATTCGGGTTTCTTTGTCCACATGCCTTAGATCGCTTTGCGGTCTTCAGAGGGTTTGTTCCTCGTAAAATTTCCAACAGAAATCATTCATCGATACATTTTTAGGAGTTAAGGGGCAACCTGTGGCGATTTTTCTTTGAAAAAGTGATTTTCCCCATAGTAAATCGTATGAAAACTTAAAACGGCTGGCGCTAAAATATAGTTCCTCCGATCGAGCTGAATTTTTTCACAGTTGATATGGGACCAAAATGGAACTCAAAAAGTGTACAGGAGTAAAATGTCTTTTTGTGTCCCACGCTAATGTATAGGCAAACATCGTACATGAAAAATACGAAACATTTTCACTAACACTCACCCCTATCAACACCAGTAGCTTCCAAACCAATTGATTAAAAATTATGAAATTTTGCAGGAAAGTGTCTCTGCAAGTATCATAACTACTAACGAAATTTCATAATTATTATGACAGAACTTTGAACTGTAGCGTGAAAGAATCATCTACTATGCGAATGAAAATTGGGCATGATTGTACAAAATGCTTAAAACCACGAATGTTTGTTTTTCATCCATAGTTAAAAGTAATGCATCGTTTTTTATGAAATTTGGCACAAATAATTAACATACACTAAAGAGTTCTCAAACTATTATTTGGCCAATTTTACCGATTCCTTACAGAGCTACAGCCGTACTTCTGTGTCCCGATTATTGTGGATACAGGCTTTATTAAAATTCGGGAAAGCCAAAAACTAGCTTTTCGGGGGAATCAACAATGTTTTTTTTTCTGCAAGTTCTTCTATTTCAGTTACTTTAGTTTTCAAGTCATTCCTCAACTGAAGCCAATGTTTTGTTCCGATATTTTAAATTTAATTATGTATGTACATTGAAATGCGAACAAAATAGGTTTTTAATACACACTTCTACTCTTCCAACTGCTGTAGTTTACAGTTTTTTTTTTCAATATTTTTACATCCAATGCCATATTTTTTGTAATATTGCATCCAGAGGCGTGTCTAAACTATTATATCAAATCATATTTTATACTCCGTACATAACCGAGTAAGATGAAACTTCACCCACACAAACTATAACCGCATATACATTTCATTGCATGGCTCTATTCGCAGGCACCGACACCGGTGTAACAGGATTTCTTGAACTTTTCTGTTACCGATGCTGTGTGGCCCTTGTGCTGTGGTTCTTTTCACCTGACCCGCTGGCCGTTACAAGGTGAAGCTAGTAATACTGGGCAGCATTTACAGCAATTCTGAATCAGATATATTGCAGTGAACGTGCTAGTTATACAGCCCAACATTTTCCTTTCTTTTCAGTTACCCGCAAAAGAACCCGTCAAATCCTTTATTAATATTTCGCAAGCAAGTACATGGATATAATATTTTCACCTTCCTTATTTGGCGCCATGTAGTAAGCGAAGGTGTATGCGAAGAAGTCAGGATGGCACTGCACAGTAAGAAAAATCTAGTATGAGGGGCATATATGAAAATATAAATCACATTTTTGCGCATGCGTCCCGAATATTGCAAGGAAAAGAAGATTTTTATTGAATATGATGAAAATTGTTGGCGCGCGATTCCTTTCTCCAACCGTCTTCGTTCTGCAGTCATACACCGACGAGGACGACGACGACGCACGCAGGGTATTTTGCCGAGGACCACAAAAAATGAAAGAGACGACTTGTGGTTGCAGATTATACCTGAGCTGCAAGGGTGCGACAGGGACGACCCCAGGTGTGTTTACATAGCGCATATGAAATTATGACATTTCCTTCGGTTTGTGGCGGTCGTTGCTGCATAGTAGCGTTGCTTGTCTTGTGATTTACAGATTGGATATGATAACGGTTTTCACCCGGGCTGTGATAGTTGCGCTACCAATATGATCTGTACTACAGATATGATTGATGTTTTAAATAAGAATATCATGTATTTCCTTTTTCCTTTTTTAAGGGCCCATATAGCCGAGGCGGTAAACGCACGGGTATTCAGCATGACCATGCTGAGGGTGACGGGTTCGATTCCCGGTCGGTCCAGGATCTTTTCGTAAAGGAAATTTCCTTGACTTCCTTGGGCATAGAGTATCTTCGTGCCTGCCACACGATATACACATGCAAAATGGTCATTGGCAGAGGAAGCTCTCAGTTAATAACTGTGGAAGTGCTCATAGAACACTAAGCTGAGAAGCAGGCTTTGTCCCATTGAGGACGTTACGCCAAGAAGAGAGAGAGAGAGAGTATTTCCTTTTTACAATAAATTGAATAATTTAATTAATGTATATCTTAATTTATCTTTAGCCATTGTCTGGGAATTTTTAGCTTTTTCCTGATACGTCTCGTGCTATATAATTTGAATGTCATGTCATTGATCAAACTTTAACCCTTAGGCTACGGGGCTTACAACAAAATTTCAAACCGCTGCCAAAGAAGCAAACGTAATTATTTTTCAATGAAACTTTGAGGTTCACGTCACTATTGGTTGTAGTTTCAATTATAATGGGAGCCACGAGGACAGTTTTATTCCGGGGGACATCTGGGTCAGGAGGGGTAAAAATAGCATAACCTTCCTTTGAGCAAGGTCCAATTAGTTGGAATTCAAATGAATTCATCTGAAAAGTGGTTAGTTCTATGTATTATTGTATATTATGGCAGGCCTGGGGGTTAAGAAGTATATAAGTGGTGTAGAACTTTTCCAAGGCCTCCAAAATATTTTCAAGTTTGAGTCCAATTTCTATGCGCTTGTAAAAGATTTTGAGGCACACAAGAAGTAGATTTTTCTGTCATAAGCTAGGTCTTCAACATTTTGATTTTAACTGTGAGTAAAACTTGATGATAACATACATTTTTTGTATAAAAATCATGTTTTTCACGAAAGTTGGACGATTTTGGAAAAATTTGCCTACATTTAGGCGTTAAATGCGGGTTCTTTTGCAATACATTAAACGTTGAATTTTGGACCCCTAGCAGCCATCAACGACGCAGCCGAGAGCACCATCGGGTACGTGGAACGGAGCACCTCGATTGACCAGCCGAGAGCACCTCGACGAATAGTGCAGAACGGGTTTGAAGGAGAAGAACGCAACAAGGGCGGTAATGCTGCAGCAAGGGACTCGACAGAACGTGGAACGTTACAAACAGAAGCGGAAACAGCAGACCCGCCTCTTTCGGGAGAAAAAGCGCCGCCGTGTAGAAGCGGAGTGTGAAGAAATGGGACTGCTGTGCCGTTCCCAAGAAACTCGGAAGTTCTATCAGAAGCTCAACGCATCCCGCAACGGCTTCGTACCGTGAGCCGAAATATGCAGGGATAAGGCGGAGGCCTCTTGACGGACGGACGTGAGGTGATCGAAAGGTGGAAGCAGCACTTCGATCAGCACCAGAACGGCCTGGTAGAACGTAGGCACGTGAGCCCACGGCAACGAAAACCTATATATCAAATTAATGTCAAAAATATTCCTCGCTGAGCTACGAACACTTCCAATGATTCATTCAACTATTTCAGATATTCCAACAGATTCCAACTTACCTTTGACAATGACACTTCAAAGTTGGGTTTCATCGCTGCAGAATGCAGTTAAAGCTGTTGATTAAATAAATCCCTTTTATTTTTAGCGGAAAAAATTTAACAACAAAATGTCATTATCTTGGGAGTATGAAAACAAATATGTGCGTGGATTTTCTTTATACCAAGCATCGTATTTCACAATCACAGAGAAAGATTTCTTCGTTTCACTGTGATGACAATATCTTGTGGCAAAAATATTGTAAGAAATGTGTTGGTCGTTATTCTAAACCTACATCCATCTCAATTTAAAACTTTCTGCTCAATCGTACTTGGAACACCTAAATCCTGTGTTCCAAGTACGATTGAACAGATAGTTTGGATTGCGAAGAATTTCATATTTTTTAACCATCCTATGACCATACGTCCTATACCGTCCATATACCTTTTTCCAACACAGCCTCCCTTATCGTTACACCTGGAGATCACCACAGCAGATGAAATCGCAAATCGACCACGTGTTATATTGAAGGTGTGCCGGCAATTCGAGGAACAACTATTCAATCTTATTATTTTGACGAAATTGTAGTTCTTCCACAACATTTTTTTCGTGGTACGAAGCTTATTCATAAATTGGGCATGACACATTAGGCGAGGTGAAAGAATAAACTCGATCATTATTGTTCGGTGATCAAAGCTCTGCTCGGTTTGCTGCTGCAGCTCTCCAACCGGGTCATTGGCGAACATCAACTTTTCAGATCCCATTGTGATCCACTAGCCTCTGCCCAGTAACTCCTATCCCTACCGGTACTCGTGGTACCGGCTGGAAACTATGAGTAACCTTAGGGAAGATCGGGTAACCAATCCCGGTGGGAACTTTAATCATAGGCTGACAGAGAAGGGGGGGTTGCTTCTGCAAACCTGAGCGTCTGTTCTTCAGGAGGAGCGGCTCACAACAGCGCCTGATTCCCATGTTGGGGGTGGCTGCTCAACGTCCAGAATGTGCAGCTTGAGGATCAAGGGCCGATTGTTCAACTTCAGCATAATAAACGTGCACAGCCCACACTCCGGAAGCACTGATGATGACAATGACGCATTTTACGTGCAGCTCGAATGCGAGTTCGACCGCTGCCCAAACCACATCGTCAACATCATCATAGGAGATCTAAATGCTCAGGTTGGCCAAGAGGAAGAATTCAGACCGACGATTGGAAAGTTCAGCGCCTACCAGCAGACGAACGAAAAAAGGCCGACGACTTATTGATATGGCCACACATAGCACCCTTTTTCAACACAGCCTCCCTTATCGTTACCCCTGGAGATCACCACTGCAGACGAAATCGCAAATCGACCACGTTCTTATTGACGGATGGCACTTCTCCGACATTATCGACGTCAGGACCTATCGTGGCGCCAACATCGACTCCGATCACTACCTAGTGATGGTCAAACTACGCCCAAACCTCTCCGCCGTCAATAATGTACGGTACCGGCGACCGCCACGGTACAACCTACAACGACTAAAACAATCGGATGTTGCCTCAGCATACGCGCAGAATCTCGAGGCCGCGTTGCCAGACGAGGGTGAGCTCGATGAGGCCCCTCTAGAGGACTGCTGGAGTACAGTGAAAGCAGCCATCAACGACGCAGCCGAGAGCACCATCGGGTACGCGGAATGGAATCGACGGATCGAATAGTTCGACGAAGAGTGCAGAACGGTTTTGGAAGAGAAGAACGCAGCGAGGGCGGTAATGCTGCAGCAAGTGACCCGACAGAACGTGGAACGTTACAAGCAGAAGCGGAAACAGCAAACCCACCTCTTTCGGGAGAAAAAGCGCTACCTGGAAGAATCGGAGGGCGAAGAAATGGAACTGTAGTGTCGTTCACAAGAAACACGGAAGTTCTACCAGAAGCTCAACGCATTCCGAATCGGCTTCGTGCCGCGAGCCGAAATATCCAGGGATAAGGACGGAGGCCTCTTGACGGACGGACTTGAGGTGATCGAAAGGTGGAAGCAGCACTTCGACCAGCGACTGAATGGCGTGCAGAACGTAGACACGGGAGGCCACGCCAACGGAGGAAACGACGACGCCAGTGCAGCGGAGGACGGAAATGAACCAACTCCCACGCTGAGGAAAGTTAAGGATGCCATTCATCAACTTAAAACCAACAAAGCAGAAATGCCGTGAATGCCAGGTCCCAACGCATCACCTGTTCATCGATTTCAAAGCGGTATACAAGAGTATCGACCGCGCAGAGCTATGGAGAATCATGGAAGAAAACGGCTTTCCCGGGAAGTTGACTAGACTGATTAAAGCAACGATGGACGGTGTACAAAACTGCGTAAGGGTGAACTATCCAGTTCATTCGAATCTCGCCGGGGACTGCGACAAGGTGACGGACTCTCATGCCTACTATTCAACATCGCTCTGAAAGGTTTGATGCGAAGAGCCGGGCTCAAGAGCCGGGGAACGATTTTCACCAAATGCGGTCGATTTGTGTGCTTTGCGGACGACATGGACATTAGCGCCAGAACATTTGGAACGGTGGCAGAGCTGTACGCGAAGCAGCAAAGGTCGGACTGGTGGTGAATGCCTCAAAAACAAAGTACATGTTGGTAGGCGGAACCGAACACGACCGGATCCGCCTGGGTAGTAATGTTACGATAGGCGATGATACTTTCGAGGTGGTGGGGGAATTCGTCTATCTCGTATCCTTACTGACGGCTGACAACAACGTGAGTCGTGAAATTCAGAGGCGTATCATTATCGGAAATCGGGCCTACTACGGGCTCCAGAAGAAACTGCGGTGATGAACCACGAGCTCGCTGCACTTTACAGCATCCAGAAGGTGGCCAAAGCCAGAAGGATACGGTGGGCAGGGCATGTTGCAAGAAATCTGCAAAGCTGGTGTTTGTCACTGATCCGGTTGGCACAAAAAGGCGTGGAGCGCAGAGAGCATGATGGGCGGGCCAGGTAGAGCATGACCTAGCGATCATTGGGCGCGACCGAAGATGGAGATCAAACCGAGTATTATGCAGCAGAGGTCACTGAGGCCTAAGTCTGACCGGTAAGGTAACATAAGACGTATACTTGTACCACCTAGTAGACTTTGTAATATGCATTTTTTGTAGCCACAGATATTTCCATTGCCATCTTACCTATCCTATTTTAGGCCACATGCACGAGGATTTAGATATCAATTAGCGTCCCGCATGAAGACTGTACCCGGTTGTTGCTATGGCCATCCCACCACTTTCTCCATTAGGTGGATTATTCTGGCTTCTGTTATTACAGCGGAAGTCCCTTAGGTTGGCTTCAATATCGTCACACGACCCACGAGGTCAATCCTAATTTGACATCCCACAACCTTTCACTCTCCACCCGCCGGTCCCATCCGAATTTCGTTTTGGATAATCCGTCAGAAGGCAATAAAAACAAAAACACACGCGACCACGTTTTCCTTCGCAGCTCGGCTTTCCATCAGGGCGCTGAAATTTCCATTCACGAATTCAAATCCAAACAAGCCATAAAGCGCGAACGGACGGAAAACTCGGATGGAATAGTTTCCTAACGATTATCTCTATCGTTTTTAGATTTTTCACTCTTGCTCTCTGGGCTGGGGAATCGATACGAATATGCCACTGTTATATGGCATCATTTACAAAAATGTAGAAATTCCTCTTCCATAGTCGTAAGAAATTTGTAGGAAAGCAGATACTCGTTATCCACAGCGATGCGCTTTTCACCCATCTTTGCTGACAGTCAGGGACTTATGCCGCCACGACAAATGTGAAAATAAAAACTGGAATTACGGTTTACCTAAAAATAATTAAAATTAAAAAGCAATAATAATTTCCCAGTGAGAAAGGAAAGTGAAAATAAATACGCAGGCCAAATATAGACACAATTTATTGTATTGTATTCGGAACAGCTGTTGTGTCATTAAGGAGAAAAGCGAGAGAAGGAATTTCCCGTTCCATTCTCTGGTGCACTTATGGGTGCGTATTAGTTTTCCTAAACTGTATTCATTAGGATGAATATTGAGAAGCCAGAGATTGTTTGACCCGAAAATTGTTTTGGAGAAAAACGTGATTGATCTGGATATCAACAAACATATTGATATATGTATTGATATCTGTGAAGGCGCAAAAATAAAAGCTAGATAATATCGTGATTTTGAAATCAAATTAATATCAAAATTGAAAAATTAACTGTATGAATGAAGAACATTGAAATGGTAAGCATATAACCATACTAGATGCACGTAATACTTAAATTAGGGTGTGACAGTCGTATGTTTGAGAATACAAAACTCTTATAAAAAATAAATAAAACTGCTACGAATATAAATAGGAGAATGTGATGAGCTATCTCGAAATTGCAATGTGCAAATTGTGCAAAAATGTGCAAAAATTCACAGAACATAGTCCACGGTAATCAAAAAGCTTCAAAGCACCCCTACAAAATTCATAGTACATGAATTGGGTGATCCAGGTCATCCAAACTACTCTGGAATTCATTTTCTTAAGATACAAAACATCGACCATCGTTTGTGCTCACTCTGTTCAAGAAATTTAATCACGTTGATGTCCGTTACACCTCGCAATGCTATTAGCAACTTGATGTTGTGGTAGTTGGACAATCCGTGAAATACAAATGGCCTCCAATACACTTTGAAGTCATCTGTCTAGAATTCTTCCAAGAATCTCTTCTTCTTACCCTCTAAAATTTTCGCCAATAAGCCCTTCTGGATTTTTTCCAGAAATACCTCCAGGGATTTTTCAATAAGTTCCTTCAAGAATTCATTTAAAAACTCCTCCAGAAATTTCTTTATGAATACCTTCTAGAATCTTCAGGAAACCTGCAGAAATTCAAAAAAAAAATACTCCTGGGACAACTCCAAGAACTCCTACAAAAATTCCTTCAATGATTTCTCCAGGAACTACTGTGAGACTTCTACCAAGAATGCATCCAAAATTTTCTTCAAAAATTTCTCCAGGAATTTTTCTAAGAATTTCTCCAGATAGTCCTCCAAGAATCCGTCCAGGAATTTCTCCAGAAGTTCTTTCAAGAAGTCCAACAGGAATTTTAATAAGAGTTTATCCAAGACCTGCTACAATACTGCTGTCAAAAATTCCTCCAGGATTTTTTCCAGGAACTTCTTTATAAATTTCTCTAGGTATACCTCCAGGGATTTTCAATAAATACCTTCAGAAATTCCTCCAAAAAAAAGCCTAAAGGAATACCCCCATGAATTCTCCAAGAATTTATTCTGGAAATCTTCCAAAAATTCGTCCAGGAATTCCTCCAAGACATCCATCAAGAACTCCTCCAACAATCCCTTCCAGAATCTTTCTAAGAATTTCTCCAGGAATTCCTTGAAATTTTTTTCAGGAAATCTTACAAGAATACTTTTCTTGAAGAAATATTTGAAGAAAACCCTGGAGGAAATCCTGGAGTACTTTCTGCAAGAATTCCCAGGGAAATTCTTAGAGGAATTCCTGAAGGATATCCTTGAACTGCTGGAGGAATTTTTGAAGTATTTATTTTTTTTTTGAGGAATTTCTGGAGGATTTCCTGGATTATTTCCTGCAAGAATTCATGGAATAATTCATGCGAGTAATTCCGAATTCACGCGAGGAGTTAGTAAAGTGTTTTCCGCAATAACTGAAATTTCTGTAGTAATTCTTACAGCAGTTCTACCTGCAGCTATTCCTGAAAAAATTCTTGTAGGTATACCTGGGGTGTTTCCCGGAATAGTTCCTAGACGATTTCCTGTTGTATTTCCAGAAGGAGTTCGTAGAGTAATTCCTGGAGAAAATCCTGAAGTAATTTCTGTAGGAACTCCTGGAGTATTTTCTGGAGGAATTTTTGGAGTATATCCTGGAGTATATCCAGGAAGAATTCCTAGAAGAATCCCAGGAGGAATGACTAATGGAATTCCTGGAAGAATTTATTCCTGTGTGGATCCCTGTGAGGAATTCCGGGAAGAAGTCATGTGGGAATAACTGGAGCTATACCGGGATAAATTTGTGGAGGAATTCTCGGAGGTATTCCTGGAGGAACTCCTGGAAGAATTTCTGCAGGACACCGTGGAGGAATTTCTGAAGGAATCCCTTGATGAATTCATACATAAATTAGCAGTTATTCATGGAGAAATTCCTGGAGGTATTCAGGGAGAAATCTCTGGAGAAGCTACCCGGGAAGATTACCCAGAGAAATTCCCTGGAGGAATTCCTGGAGTAATCCCTGGAAGAATTCCTGAAGGAAACTCTGGAGGAATCCCTGGAGGGATTTCTTGAAGAATCCCTTGAATCCTGAAGAAATCCCTGGTTTAGATGTTGGAGGAAATCTTGGATGAATTCCTGAAGGATCTCTGGAGGAATTCCTGGAGGAATACCTGAATGAATTCCTTGATAAGTCCATGGAAGAATTCGCGAAGGAATCCCTGGGGGTATTCCTGAAAGAATTGCTGGACCAATCCCTGGAGAAATTCCTAGGAAAAATCCTAAAGGAATCCCGGGAGAAATTTCTGGAGGAACTCTTGGGAAAATTTCCTTAGGGAGTTTTCAGAGAACTCCTGGAGAAATCCTTGGGGGACTCCCGTGGAATCCTCGGCGAATTTCCGGAAGAATTCCTGAGGAACTTCCGGAGGAATTCCCGAGGAACACCTGCAAGATTTTTCGAAAGGTAATTCCTGAGGAACTCCTGCAGGAATTCCAGCATAGCTCCTGAGGATTTTTTCGAGAAACTGCTGGGAAACTCCTGAAGAATTTCACGGGAAGTCCTGAGACATTCCCAAGGAACTCACGATGAATTTCTAAGGGACTTCTGGAGATATTTCCGAGGAACGCCTGGAGGAATTCCTAGGTAATTTCCGACACTTCAAAATACCCCATAGATAGGATAGGAATAGGATGCATAATTAACACAAAGAAATACTCAAAATATTATGAAATACAACAGAGGTAATCGTGAAGGAATTACATCGATAAAGTGAAGATATACAAAAATAGAGCTTGTAGAGCCTGAAGGTCTTAATTACAGAACAGTTTGGATGATCTAGATCACCAAGTGAATGTTGTTATGTTATAAGAATTGCACTCTGAGGCTTTACGAGTAGCGTAGATTGAACTCCGCGCGCATTCGCTACAATAAAAATAGATTTACAGATATTGCGACCCATACTTCAAAATACATTGGGTCCATTTGTATGCCAGTGGACACACAAATAGCAACGCATACTCGTAATATAATGAGGTGCAACAGACACAATCGTGAAAGAATTATGTCGATGCAGTGAAGAGAAACAAGAGGAGAGCCTGTAGACCTTGAAGGTCCCAATAACAGAATAGTTTGGAAAGCCTGGAATATCCCATGAATGTACCAAAAACATTATAGCTGTGCACAAAGGCTCCATCAGCAGTATAGACTACATTTCATGAATATTTTTTACAACTTAAGCATGATACAATATGTAGATTGTGGGGCTGTTCGGGCTCGTTTGGAAGTTAACCATGAATGTTAACTTCTTTTCCCGATCAGCCTAGATAGCTGTGTAGTGTCGGTAGCGGTTGTCTTAAATGGCTAAAAATAACACTACGGATCGCCTGATCCAGTGGTAAGAGTCCACTAAACAGGTGTGTGTGTGTGTGTGTGTGTGTGTGTATACAATTCAACTCCCACTGTCCGGCAGTGGTATTATGGAAGAAAAATGTCTGCAGTTGTCTGTATGTTTTTTTATTGAGTTTCACACTCACGACTGAAATCATCTTTAGCCCGGGAGTTGAAAGGTGATAGCTCTGTTGGGACCCAGTGACCCGTTTCAGAATGTCTGGTTACTCACGTCCATTCCGAGGTCACTTTCACTTACAACAAGCCCCGCATGTGTGCATTACCGTTATCAAATAAATAATGAAAATGCAAACACACTTCCTGCTTCAAAGGTAACCTTCGAAACTGGCGCGTATTTAGTTCAATTTGTTATAGTAAGTAGTAACGATAATCAGAACTTTCTCACCGGAATCCATCCAAGGTAGCGCTGCCATCACCATGGGAACGTCGTTACTGCGCTGTTATATAATAGGCTTGTTCGGCACGCTCCTCGTCTCACCACCATCGCGCACGTATTCAGTCATCATTAGAGCACACGTCACTTGGCCTCTCACATAATTACCAATATGAGGCCACACTATTTGATTCTGGAACCACTCGCGAATCTGATTCGCAAATCTGATGGCGTGATATATCAGCCAAAAACGCGAAAAATTCGGCCCCTCTGGCGTGAATCCTCTGCTGGCAGCGGCATTCAATCACGTACAAGACACTAAAACTCTTCCGGATGTTGTAGCGCTGCCAGCTGCTCCAGTAACACGGATCCAATATGAACACAATCCTTTCTCACACGCGGGAGAGCCATCCGGATGGCGTAGCACCGACCAAACCGTCAGCAGAATCGCGAGGAAAAAAATTTTTCAAACGCGAACGAAATGCGGCGAGCAGATCAAAACACTTCTGCGCGCGGCAACGCCTACTGCGTTTTCCGTGGTAAGAGTCCACTAAACAGGTGACCCCTAATTCATGGTGTTATGCGGCTTTATGCTTACCGTGCCAAGGAATGAATGCTAAGGGGGGTCTAATAAAAACCTAACCACAAACGGAGCCTGTGGAAAATTAGGGCGTCCTCCACAGTATTACGCCCTTACTGCACTAACCGGAGCAATAGTGCAGTGGACCTTGCGTTTCTCCGAGATAATCAGTTGCCCTTCTTAACTTTCAAATTTGAGGCTAAATAAGGGCGGGATTATTCAAATGTTGTAAATTAGCTTACATTACTACCTATATGGTTTCGCTTAATGCGTTTTCACCTTTGGCGTTTTTCAATTGACACCGATTTGGCTTGTCGTTAATGTTTCCTTTTTGTGCTGTGATTGTGAAGAATGTAATTCTGTCTAGTTTGGGTAGTGGCTAAGGCTAGGAATCCTCAGATCAATTTTCAGCGTAAAACGCGTGCGTAGTCCAAGTGGCTCTACTTCAAAAAGTTCATTTTCCAAGGGTAACTTCTGTATAGCTTACCTTGTGAACCCAGTATGCTTCTGTCATTATAAATGAAGTGTCGTGCCTCGAGCATGCTATATCTTAGAATTACGTTAACAGTATGTTTCAACATTTCCTTATGGATGCCCTCAAACAAGCTCTTGTATTCAGCATCTTTTCGCTGATATTTGGTAATATCCTGAAGTAGCTCAAACATTAATTTGAGATGCTTTAGTCTGATGGATTACTTAGATAGTACAGTTCATGGATAACTTCATATAGAATTGCACCTAACCCAACTCTGCATGAGCAGAATTTGTCATGGGTTGACTGATTGGCATGTGTCAGATAAGGAGTCTCCATTTGACCGTCTTTGCACTTTTGAGTATTCCTTCGCAAAATTTGCGTATTCCGGCGACCCTGCTCAACAAACTAGGGAGCCTGTACTAATTGGTTGCGACCACATTTTCTGGATAATTCGCTTCCATTGCTACTCCAAGAGAGTTTCATTGTGGTTTTGTTATTACAACGCCCTCTATTGTGGTATACCATAACTATTGCTTTGAAAAAGGCTTGTCCTCTGCGGTCTGTGTGGACCGCAAGAGGTATTCCTGAATGGAACTCTGATCTGTTCAAGTTAAAAATATCTTCGGATGAACCATTTTTTGTATAGTTACGAATCTCTAGCTTCCGCCCGAGAATTATAGCTATATAATCGACTTAGTGGGCCCCAAAAAGCTCTGCTTACTTCAAATCTCCAGGTGCAAATGGAGGTTTGTCCTATTTTTCTCCAAAGGGATTAAAGTATTTCAAACATGTTTTGAACTTTTGTAGTTTGCTGTTCGTATTTTCATGGCGTGAAATTACTCCATAGTTTTATCCCGGAAGAGTGCGTGCGTTTTATAAAGAAGGAATGAGTTCCTGGCTACCTCGTTCTTTCTGAAATGTTTGAAACGCATTGTCGAGTATCACATTTGTGATGTTCGTCTGGCTGACATGCCTATTCATGTGAACTCACATGCCTCCCAATTTTAAACAAAGTTGTATACGTTCTCAAGAAAGTACTCGCTCAAACGTAGTACTAGTATAGTGGCGTGAAATTACTCCATAGTTTTATCCCAAAAGGGTGTGTGCGTTTTCAAAGAAGGAATTAGTTCCAGAATGATCTGGTTGCATCGTTATTTCTGAAATGCAATTTGGGTTGTCCACTGTGACTCTTTTACGCCTATGCGTTTTACAATGTCCTTTTCAGGGCACTGATTAAACCCGTGCGTTCATTCCCTCTTCTAGGGCACCCTTCCTGTTTCATCACCTTTTTCTATTCTAATTCCATTCCATACCTTGTCCCATTGCTCCTCAGGTAAATGATGAAATAGGCTTATATGTATGGCGATGGCAAAATGCCCCAAATAGAGGATAACATGCCTCTGGAGCCGGTCTTCTGATACCTGATACCTGATGATAAAATATGTAGATATCGTAACTCAAACTTCAAAGTGTATTGGAGGCCATTTGTATTTCACGGAATGTCCTATTATCACAATATCAAGTTGCTCGTAGCATTGCGAGGTCTAATGGACATCAACGTGACTAAATTTCTTGAACAGAGTGAACACAAACGATGGTACATGTTGTAGATCTTAATAAAATGAATTCCACAGTAATTTGGATGACCTAGATCACCCAATTTAGGGTCTGGGACCATTTGGGCAGGAGCACCTATTTTGGGCACTTGCTGCTATAACTCAGTCAATTTAAAACCGATTGACTTGAATTTTTGAACATAGCTAGATACTGCGCCTTCCTGATCGTGTTTCAAAAATCAAGTCAATCGGTTCAAAATTGACTGAGTTATTGCAACAAGTGCCCAAAATAGGTGCTCCTGCCCAAATGGTCCCAGACCCTATATAGGTACATACCACGAATTTTCTAGGGGTGCTTAGAGGCTTTTTGAGTATCGTAGACTATGTTCTGTCATCATTCATCGTGTATAAAATTTGGTTGAGAATGTTGAATTTGTGTCACAAACTTCGGAGTACTTTGGAGGCCTTAGAATAGCTCTGGGGTCAAAACTTCAACAGAGTATGATGAGTAGTAATACATTGCATGTCAAGGATCAGTGAAAACTATTGATGATTAGCAAAACGATGAAATTTGAGCAAAAACAAGTATAATTTATAAATAATACAAAAAGCCACGTTTTTTCGGCTCCCAGCAAAAGGGGGGAAGTACCATGCATTTCTTAGCAAAACTATTCCCCTTAAATATAAAAAAAAATCCAGGGTAAAATGTTTTAAAACAAAGAAAACATTGCATTTCTACCAAAAGAAGATCGTCACGGGTGTTTACGGGTTAAACAACCACGCTATAAGGAAATAATTACTGCAGCAGCTCTCGGTTCATGAATATGCTACAGAGCATACCATACAGAAGCACACATGCCCGAATGATTTTTATAATCTTGCTCAATCGTACCTAGCGTTTTTCAGATAATTTTTGTAATTTGAACTTCAGAAATCGTTCCCTTTGTGGGTTACGATCGAAATCACGTGGAAACTTTTCACAGGAGGGTCTTTTCAATTTATACAGTGTATCAAACAATTGCCCGTACAGCAATTTTTTGGTCTAAATAATTTTTCATTTAAATGATTATAACTTTTTTATACGTCAATCAAAGACGCTGAAATTTTGACCAATTATAACCCATATATTAAAGTTCCATTGATAAAATTTTGAGCGAGATCGAATAAGTTTTCTGAAAGTTATAGAATTTTTAGTAAAACTTATAAAATTTTTGATTACATTTTTAAAACATTATATCTCAATATGTACTTGATGAAACTTTTTCAATATTTTTCGTGTTACAGCTTATACCTAAGGCTTTTATATGCAGCTTCGTTTAAAGTTTTATATTCACTACAAAAAATATGAAAAATCTGTATATGTTCAGAGTGTCATTTGAAAATTTGTCATATTTTGATCAATAAAAGTGCCAAGTGTTTTCAACTTTTTTAAACTCTCTTAATGATATATTTTTATACAGGACCTACTAAACTACATATGATGAGTAGGTCCTATGGATTTTTCGTTTAGTTAATGCACTTTTATTGGTGGAAAACGTTTGGCAGATTATATGTGCAAAATATGGTAAATTTTAAAACATCGTCAACTACATACGCACATTTTTCATATTTTTTGTAGTGAATATAAAACCCCAAACATGGCTGCCTATGAAAGCCTTAGGTTTAAGATGTAACACAAAAAAAATTGAAATAATTTCATCGAGTACATATTGAGATATAATGTTTTAAAAATGTGTTCAAAAATCTTATAAGTTTTACTAAAAGTTCTATAACTTTCAAAAAACTTATTCGATCTTGCTCAAAATTTTACTAATGGAGCTTTAATATATGATTCATGATTGGTCAAAATTTCAGCGTTCCTGATTGACGCATAAAAAAGTTATTGACATTTGAATGAAAAATTATTTTGACCAAAATTTTGCTGTACGGACAATTGTTTGATACACTGTATCTCGCGTAATTTTCCAGTCTAATGAAATTTGTTTCATGCGTGCGTGTGGTGAACAAAAAGTTGCTCGTTTTCTCGCGTAATCGGATGTTCTTATCTTGCTTTCTGTATTTCCTCTGTTCTAAGGAATTACTCTCGTTTAACCTTTGCTGATGATAGATGGAAAATTACCTTTGAACTTTTGAAAAGTTGTCGGTGCCAAGGGAGGACAAACGGTTTGACCTATGAGCGACCTCAGCGTGGAAGCCAAAAAGAATGCCACACTATGTCTCATATACGTCGAGTCGAGGCGAGTCATGTTGCTTCAAATTTTCCCCCAAACGGCAGCGAAGAAAACTGGCTTCCCTCTCTCCATGCGATTATGTTTTATGCTACTTATAACACGCGGGACACACGGCGCGTGAAACGATGATATGCGAGCGTCTGTTGTGTTACTAAATCAAAAATAGTAAACAATATAACCACACTCACATATGTTCCCATTGTCTGGCGTGGCATCTATATTTATAAATTTCCTACCCAAAGTGCGTGCGCCACTCGCGTCGCCTTTTGAGCATTTCAGTCGGGATTATAGATGTTCCTCCTGCTGTTACCGCTAATGGAGAAGAATTTCTTCGCTCCTCTTCTGTCCTCTGATGGCGACGGCAACGTGTCTAGCGCATTTGAGACGTGATCATTTTCCCCCAGTATTAGAAAATTCAATTTTATCTATATTTCTGCAACATGATGCCGAAGAGCGAATATTTTCAAAAGTATAATCTTTTCCAATATGTGAATACTGTTAATTAATTTACAGGTAAATTGGGATTACTTCAAACGAATCTGAAGTAGAAATTAAACGTGTATGACTAAATTGATGTACATAGCTGGTAAAATAATACAAAATATGCTGTGGCAATTATACACGCTTTGGCACAACAATGAGTGACAGTGCGTAGCTTGGTGGTTGCCTATGAACATCACTTTAGTCACTAATTTCATAGTTCCATCGTCTCTGCTTTATGCACCAGAAAAGCGCCCGCAATCTCATCAACGTGTTAATGTTTCCATTTTTCCCACTTTATTGTGCGTACGCTCTTATAGCTCAACGTGGCCGCTGATGCTGATGCCCTCGTCGTCGTCGTCGTCGTCGGTCGCGCCATATAGTTGGTGTTATGATTGATGTATTTCAGCTGTCACATATGACACTAAACACGCTTCCGAACGTATAACTGCGATGACATTTTGTAAAGATCGGCTGACAAAACTATTATATTACTGACAGATAAAGATAGTGAGTGTCGCAAATGTCTCTGGCTTGTTCTGCTGTCTTGAAGGGGAGATCGTGGCCTCTCGGCAGCGGTGGATATGCCATCACATCATAAGTGAAAACAAATGGTTAAGCGTGCGCGACGACTCAAATCCTCCCGTTTAAGATTGGTCTCAACAGCAACAGCAGAACGAGAGAAGGGTTATTAGTGTTGTTGGTCTTTTCGGCTTCAAAAGATGTAAATTAAGAGAGTCATAATAATAATCGATTAGATTAGACGCGGTGTTTACTAAACAGCGGCACAGTTGTGCTTGTTACTTATTTTTCTTTTCTTCAGACGAAATGACGGAAAGGAGTAACTTCTCTTTCATCAGAGATTTTTTTATGCCGTTTTGTGTTACTTGATTCTCATCAACTCATCGCCGCAACGGGTTCAACGGCTCAACATGAGCATTTGTTTGCACAGAGGTACAGAGAGGGAAATGTCATCATGACTCGTTTGACTTTTAACGCTTAACCCGCCCTAAACGTGAGTCAAAGATGTGTGGATTATTGTTTTCATCAAAAACCGTCATCAACTAATTTTCCTCATTTGAGTCCACATGTCGCCTTTTATGAGAAACGATATTTTATTTCAACCCTCTTTTACAGTTCGATTCGTGCCGAAAGATTGAGCTCACATTTGAGTCTTGGCACGGACGTTGGTGGGAGTCCACAGGGAAACTGATCCGTTGCTTGAAGACGATGATGTTAGGTGGGAAATCAGAAATAGATTTATAGACGCGGTAAAGTTGATTTATATCCACAATGAAGTTGTTTGACAAGTTGTTGTTATCGATTTGTTTATGAATGAAGTAATATGGCGATACCATATTTTCATTTGGAGATAAAATTATCAATTTTAAATAGTAACATCAAATTGTTCATGAGTGAAATCTGAAATTGTTTAATTAACCGATTGTATGTCCCTGTTTTTTTTTTTCACATTGCTATTTTTATTCAGATATACACTCCCGTGCAAAAGTTTGGGGTCACCCCCTCAAAAGCATGGAAATGTTTTTCGATGATATCTCAGTCATCTTTCATTCAATCCACTCGTTCTTAGACTCTATCGAAAGATACAGGATTAGATTTGATTCGTAGGTACTTATCACAAATTTAATATGAAATTTTTAGTACAAAAAGTTTACCTAAACTTACATGTTTTTCCTAAATCTGTACCAAAAATTGTTTTCTGTGTAACTCAAAATTGGGTCGACCAAATTTTGAAATAAAAGTTGCATTAGAACCCTATTTCTATCCACTTTAAGAGCAATTCATTCGATTTTAGCGGAAAACCCCAAACTTTTGCACGGTGACTTGTAAACCTAACTCGATAATTTAAATTGTGTTATGAATTTTTCCGTTAAAATCTAATGAATGGCTCTTAAAGAAGATAGAAATAGGGTTCTAATGCAACTTTCATTTCAAAATTTTGTCGACCCAATTTAGAGTACACGCAAAACAATTTTTCGTACAGATTTAGGAAAAACATGTAAGTTTAGGTAAACTTTTTTACTAAAAATTTCATATGAAATTTGTGATAAGTATCTATGAATCAAATCTAATCCTTTATCTTTCGATAGACCGAAAAACATTTACATGTTTTTGAGGGGGTGACCCCAAACTTTTGCACGGGAGTGTAGGTGTGTATTTTCGGCAGTTTTGTTCTCTTCGTGGGGTTTTCTGACTGCGAAATGCCTTCAAGTCTAGCCCAGGTATCAGGTATCAGAAGGCCGGCTCCAGAGGCACGTTATCTTTCATTTTGGACATTTGTGACATTGCCATACATATAAGCCTATTTTATCATTTACCTGAGGGAGAATGGGACGAGTGATGGGAATTAGGAAAGGGAAAGGTGATGAAATAGGAAGGGATACCCTAGAAGAGGGAATTTACGCATAAGCGCGATGAAAACTCATAGCCCATACCACAATGGGTTTAATCAGTGCCCTGAAAAGGTCACTGTAAAACGCATAAGCGTAAAGTGAGCCTATAGCTCATTGGTGGTAGCTTGTGACGTCATGCAACTTTCAATTGACATAGAATGCACGTCATCGAAAGCATCCTCAATATTCAAGAAATCACCCGAGCAAAAACTACGCTTGAGCGAGTACTTTCTTGAAAACGTATACAACTTTGTGTAAAAGAGTCACTGTGGACATCACAAATTGGGAGGCATGTGAGTTCACATGAATAGGCATGTTAGCCAGACAAACATCACAGATGTGATAATCGACAATGCGTTTCAAGCATTTCAGAAAGAACGAGGTAACCAGATAAATCTGGAAATCATTCCTTCATTACACACTCGTCCTTTCGGGATAAAACTATGGAGTAATTTCACGCCATGAAAATACCCAATAGAAAATTACTAGAGTTCTAAACATGTTTGAAATACTCAAATCCCTCTGGAGAAAAATAGGACGAAACCTGGAGATTAAAAGTAAGCAGAGCTTTTTAGTGCCAACTATGTCGATTCTACAATTCTACAATCTACAATCAGGCGGAAGCCAGAGATTCGTAACTATACAACAGAATGGTTTGTCCGAAGATATTTTGAACTTGAACAGATCAGAGTTTCATTCAGGAATACCTGTTTCAGTCCGCACAGACCGCAGAGGACAAGCTTCTTTCAAAGCAATAATTATGGTATACTACAGGGCGTCGTAGTAATAAAACCACAATGAAACTCTCTTGGAGTCGCAATGGAAGCAAGTTATCCATAAAATGTGGTCGCAACCAGTTAGTACAGGTTCCCCAGTTTGTTGAGCAGGGACGCCTGAATACGCAAAGATGGCGAAGGAACACTCAAAAGTGCAAAGAAGGTCAAATAAAGACTCCCCATCTGATACATGCCAATCAATCAACTCATGACAAATTCTGCTCATGCAGAGTTGGGTAAGGTGTAATTCTATGTTAAGGTATCCATGAACTGTACTACCTAAGTAATCCATCAAACTGAAGCATCTCAAATTAATGTTTGAGCTACTTCAGATGATGTAATCATCGTAGCAATACTGACAAATATCAGCGAAAATATGCTGAATACAAGAGCTTGCTTGAAGGCTTCCATAAGGAAAGGTTGAAACATAAAGTTAACGTTATTCCAATATATAGCATGCTTGAGGAACGACACTTCATTTATGATGATAGAAGCAAAACTGGGTTCACAAGGTAACCCATACAGAAGTTACCTTACGAAAATGAACTTTTTGAAGTAGAGCCACTGAAAATTGATCTGAGGTTTCCTAGCCGTAGCCACTACCCAAACTAGACAGGATTACACTCTTCACAATCACAAAACAAAAAGGAAACAAACCAAATCGGTGTCAATTGAAAAACGCAAGTGGCGAGAACGCATTAAGCGAAACCATATAAGTAGTATTGTAAGCTAATTTACAACATTTGAATAATCCCGCCCTTATTTAGCCTTGAGACTTAAGAAGGGCAACTGATTATCTCGGAGAAACAGAAGGTCCACTGCATCATTGCTTCGGTTAGCGCAGTAATGGCGTAATACTGTGGAGGACGCCCTAATTCTCTACAGGCTCCGTTTGCGGCTAGGTTTTTATTAGAACCCCCCCCCCCCCCCCCTAGTCATTCATTCCTTGGCACGGTAAGTATAAAGCCGCATCACACCATGAATTAGAGGTCACCTGTTTAGTGGACTCTTACCACTGGTCCGTAATGTTATTGTTAGCCAATTGAGACAACCCAGCTAACACGAAGTCTTATACGATGTTGAATGGGATGGTAAAGTGGAGCCCATATGCGTACATGCTTCCATTTAACCGCGTGTAAAGTGTACGCATATCGCTTCCACTTTGGCATCCTATTCAACATTATATGCGTGTGTTGACTAGGAACCACTAGCGACACTACACAGCTATGTAGGCTGATCAGGAAAAGAAGTTAACATTGATGGCTAACTTCCAAACGAGCCCGAACAGCCCGAGAGTTGTGGGTTTTTCTGAAACCTGTAAATTGCCTTAAAGTCTAGCCCAACTAATCTGAATTATCACTTTCGGGACGGAGCTCAAAAAAGTGAAATCTTCTTGCTTTGACTACCTACAGTGTATCAAACAATTGTCCGTACAGCAAATTTTTGTCAAAATAATTTTTCATTCAAATGTTTAATGTTTATAACTTTTTTATACGTCAATCAAAATCGCTGAAATTTTGACCAATCATGAATCATATATTAATGCTCCATTGGTGAATTTTGAGCGAGATCGAATAAGTTTTCTGAAAGTTATAGAACTTTTAGTAAAACTTATAAGATTTTTGAACACATTTTTAAAACATTATATCTCAATATGTACTTGATAAAACTTTTTGAATTTTTTTTGTGTTACAGTTTAAACCTAAGGCTTTCATATGCAGCTACGTTTGAGGTTTTATATTCACTTCAAAAAATATGAAAAATTTGCTCTACTTTTTTGTGAAATTTTATTCAAAAATTTCACAAAAAAGTTCGTTTCTACAAAAACGAAAAAAAATTTCCACCACAAAAATAATTCAAAAGATACCTTGATCCATACTCTACATGTGTATGAAAACCGATTTTGAAAATATTGCTTCGTTATTTAATAAAAAATCGAGAACCAAAAAGTGAGGAAATGCTTCTAGTTTCGCCTTAACCGTAAAAAAAAAGACCTTTTACGAAAATTGTCACGCGATTCTGATCCCGGATTCCACACACGTGTCCCCATCACCCTACCGAGAAAACTGACCGACCAACGAAAAGTGTCTCGCGCTTCTGATCCGCATTCAACACTCACGTTCCCAGCAACCCTACCGAAGGAACCAACCGGCCAACGAAAAGTGTCGCGCGCTTCTCGGTTTTGTATTGCATTTTACAGTAGAACTATAAAGTATTGACTTTTTCATTTTCATGTCGTGTCTTTCCTACTGCCACACAGCCTTCTCGCAGCTTATGATGATTGTGGTCTACAGAAGACAGTAGAAACCGGATCGGTTAGCGTAGCTGGCTCTTTTTTCCGCTGCCTTTCCGTCTTAATTTCCAAAGTGTTCTTAGCCGAAAATATTTTTGGTCACGTTTTCATGACACACACTTAATACTGGAAGCAGTTATACCAGTAATGACAAAGCACGCTTATTACAACAGTGAGCACAATTCCCAAGGGAATCCCTGAAGAAACTCTAAGTGTAATCCCTGGAAAAATCTTTGAAAGTATCTCTGAGAAAGAATCCCTTAAAAACCTCTAAAAATCACAAGAGAAAACCATGAAGGATGAGAAATTCTAGGTGTGATTCCAGTTGAAATTTCTGAACGAATTCCTGGAAGAGAAGTAATTACCCGAGGAATTACAAGACAAAATCCTACAGCCTGTAGGCTACAAATTAAAACGCAATTGCCGTAGAAACCTCTGGAGGGTTACACGGATTAAGATTGAGTAATTTTTGAAAGAAATCATGTTGATATCTCCGAAGAAACTAGGCAGAGGCGTTTGTAGAGTAATTTCTGAAAAAAAAAATCTGGAGTAATTCCTTAAAGAATCATCGGAGGAATTCCTATTGAAATATGATAGAAGTACAGAAGGAATGGTAGGAAAATTCCTGGTGGAATTCCAGCAGAAAAGTCTACAGAAATTGTAGTATTAATTCTAAGAGAATTCCCAGCAAGAATAAAGAAATCACAAAGGAAATTGTTTATGCAATAGCAAGAGAAATTTCTGGAGGAATCCCAAGAGGAACTCTTGAATCATCCATGTAAGAATCCCTACAGGGAAATTTAAAAAGGAATCCTGGAGAAATCCCTAGAGGAATTCCTGGAGAAATCGCTGGAAGAATTTATTGAGAAACCTCAGAAGGATTCTGAATTGATATCTAGAAAAATCCCTAGATGAATTCCTGGATCGATTTTTTTTATACATCCCCAGAGGTGTTTCTGTAGAACTTCCTGTAAAAACACCAGCAATAATTTCTGGAGGAATCCCAGTGGATTTTTTGAGTGAGTTCTAAGATGGAGGAATGCCTTAAAAAATCACAGGAATATATCTGAAAGGCTTCTTATAAAAATCTAAGGATGCAGGAATTCCATCATTATAGCAGCAGAAATTCCTGGAGAAACTGCAGTGAGAATTTCTGGTGGAATCCCACTGGCTAGACTTTGGCAGGATCCCCAATCTCGTCCTTTAAAGTCCGATGAATTGCCCTAAGTATTCCTGGAGAAATCCCTAAAGACATCTCTGGAAAAAATAAGCACACTTTGCTTTTTCCCGTATTGGTACGAAATTCAGCTAAAGAAGTATGTTTGGCAGACACATTTAGTCAATTTTCAAAAGTTAGGTGAGATTTGTTCATTACTAAATTTATATATTTGCCGCCAATATACATTAACTGAATTAATACTGATTATAAAATTGCAGTGCAAGCAATGACATGCTCAACGAAACACACTTTTATCTTCGATGCTCAAAGCAGGTCGACAAAATGGTGGGTGGACATAATCGGGGGTTGACCAAATCGGATGACCATTGTATGTCTCTTGGTTCTGTTAAAACGCATTCAATGTTTTAGTTCCTCCATTTTTTATAGTTTTTTAGCACATAGCTATGAGAACAGAATGAGAGCATTAACCCTTCTAGGATGCTAGGCAACCCAGACAACCAGTAATCGTATAATATGTTGCATAAGATGAAATAGTGGAGGTCATATGCGTGCCTGCTATTATTTAGGCGCATGCAAAATGTACGCATATCGCCTAAACTTTAACATCTTATACGGTCACTGGTCGACTGGGAAGCTGTACAACGCTGGAAGCTGTACACTTACAGCGTGCGTATATGGGTCATATTAACTATAATATTCAATTCGCTTTATTATAGAGACTTTCAGCCATCATATGGTTAATTTACAGCAAATAACTGATAATAAAGGATTCAATTCATTTCCAATTGATGATAAGCAGTCAGCAAGATTCAATCGGTGGATCTATGACAAAATACGGTCGACGGTCAAAAGGTCGAACGAGGTTAAATGGTCGATTGGTCATAAAGTCAAAAGGTCAAAATAAAAAAAAAAACTTGGACAAAATGTCGAAAGGTTGAAAAGTCAAAAGCTCGAAGGCTGTAGTTATATAATGAAACAACTGAAAAAATCAGGATTCGTTAGGTAAGAGAAGTGGATTTCAAATTTATTCAAGTTCCTGTAGTGCGATGCCATAAACATTCGTCGTAGAAAAATTAAATATAGAACGACCTATTTTTTAAAGAAGGTAAAATATAAGGAACAATTATATAATAAGCAAGAACGAAAAAAAATATCAAAAGCATTACCAGAAAGAACAGCATTTAAACAACAAAAGGCAAAATTATATAGAAAACAGCAATGGTGTTCACGCATAAAGCTGTCGTTATTCATAAGGATGGGCTTCGTGGCCGTGCGGTTATCGGCGTCAGTCGTCTAGGCGTTTCGTAAGCCTCGGAGTGCGGGTTCGATTCCCGCTCCAGTCGGGGAAAACTTTTCGTCAAACGGAAAATTCTCCATTGGGCCACTGGGTGTTATGTGTGTTGTCCGTTGTCTCGTGTTGGTAATGTTCAGTCTGTGCAGCCTTTGGCTGAAGACGGTGTAGTGTCTTTATAAAAAACAAACAAGTATCAGGTAAACTAGTATGCAAAGCTCAAATCAAAAGATCGATTCTCGTTCCAATCGAATTCCTGGGTATAATGTATCATTGTGCTTGTCATACAATATACGAGTTAATGCAATGGCAGGCAAAGAAATCCCTTCATTTAATAACTGTAGAATTCAGTGAAGAGAATTGTCAGACAAAAGAGGCACAAAACAAGCAACAAAGAAGACGCTGCGATTACTCTTTATCCCAACTGGTAACAGATAATGACATGATCTCGAAATTTTTTGTTGCAGACAAGACGGAAGTTGAATTTGTTGCATACTTTTCAACTCGTGAATAATCAATTATTACTAACTCAAAATCGAAACTTTTTGATGATACATCTTCAGCAGCGTTGCAGTGTTCACCGACTCGAAGTTACCGCTCGAAAATCACAATGCAAGGCTTGAAAATCTCTAAACTCGTGGTGCACGATCTTTGTCCTATTCTGTTCAAGTTGGGACAAACGTATGTCGCATTGGGTAGAATGTCGCAACAAATTCAGGTTGCGACATTGTCGTTATTGTTGCGCGATGGTTGAATTTTGATTCACTGATCAGAATAATATTTAATCAGCGGCTTACGCTGTTAAGTGAATCCCCCTAATGTAAATTGTGATAAGTTAAGGAAGATGTTTATTACAATATCACCAAAACCTTCGCGACCCACCAAGGATCAGCCCGCGACCTACTAGTAGGTCGTGATCCTTAGTTTGAGAAACATTGATTTAGAGAATAAAATGTTCACAACCGACCACTTAAATTAAAAAGATAAAAATTAATCTTCATAGTACGCAATACCATGAATCGAGCTCACCAACTCATATGCCTCCATCGCTGGTTGTCTGGGTTTCTCGCTGTCTAACGAAGCACAAACTGCGGCACCCTGAAGAACAAATGATGATAAACTAAAGGCACCGCGTAGCAAATGATTGCTACTATTAATTTTATTGTGATATATAAAACTTTGACAGTCCCCACACACGCAAACACAAAATAATGCTATCATGGTTGACCGAGTTGATTAAACGTTTGCATTATCCATTTTAATTTCCACACCACTCATTTTTGCGTCGACTTCGTCCACAGACAGACGAATGCACTCCTCCAGACCGATAGGGAAATAAGAGTATCGTTTTCCTCATCTTCCGGCAATACAGTTAATATTTTTTCACCAGATTATTTCACACTAGACAAATAATAAATCTCCTTTCATCTTGCTATCCGTGTCGTTGTTGTCCCATCCCTTCCGAAGGATCACTTCCGTCGCGAACCCTCTACTTTGCTCGCCAACGCAAGTGTTTCCCTTTTATAAATTTACGAATAATTGCGTCCCCCATACACGGCAATGCTCAATAACTTGTTTATAATTTCACACTTAATTCATTTGACAGATGTCATTTTTACGATTTTTTATTGCATTGCTCATCCATATACGTTTGTACCGAAAGCAAGGAAGGACGGTGTGGTCCCCGGTGTTGCATGTTTCATGTTGGTTCGAAAATCTAGATATGGCTACGTTACAATATGCGTCTGGCTGGAATGAGAAACGGACAAAAATAATATGGTAAATGGGTGGAAGTCAGTCACCGGAACGTAATCGTCATGTAACCGACCTGTGATGCGTTATCGGATCTCCTCGGTCTCGTCTCGGTCTTCTAGATTCAATATCCTATTGAATGTCGGTGCAAACGGGTACCGGTTGGAAAGTGCGGTAAATGTCTCCTTCCTATAACCACTCTGTCGTGCTTCGCTGATATCCCGAAAAAAGGATATTTGATGAGAGGAGTATATTTATACACAATAGAAATGAAACACTGTGACAAAATAGAGTAAACATTAATAAAGGACGAAGGATAAATTTGAAAAGATATATTTACTTTTTTGCTCTTGCACGCAATTCAAACGAAAATAGAATCGCAAAGAGCACGGCAAAATTTAGGGTCGGAGCGAGCGGAGTAAAAAGCGATTTCCCTGATTTGAGTCCCATAGGGTGTTCTCGGGGTGTATTACGACAAATATATTTTCAATTATCATTCCTCTGTGTACCCACGAAACAGAGTGTAGTATTTGTATCCATGTTTATTGATATAAATTTGTGATAAAATATGTATGGAACTAATGCGTTTTGGGTACATTGCCCAGAGCTCGGGTCACTCAGAAGCACACACGCATTCACATATTGTAGCGAAATTGGATGATTGTCGGATCTGCACTATCTGCTGCTGGTGCTGGGGATTCGGGCACCGAAGAGAGAAAACAAAATCATATAATTGCTGAATAAATCATGACAGAAATTGATTGCCAACAGCAGAAGGAAGGGAAACAGATGTCCATTAGAGAGGTCAAAGTTTATCTAATTTGCAATCCAGAGATCCTGTTGTTTTTTTTTCGGTGAGGTTGTTCATCTGGCTATCTAGAGGTATGAATAAAATATTAATTAAGGCAGAAATAGATTCTTGAGCATTTCAGCTAGTCAGAGCGTGATTATATCTTCTTTTTCATCGTACACATTTCAACAGGGACGGTTTCTTTTTATCACGTTCACTGAACTTTTTTATGCTGTTTACCAAATAATATTCTCCATTTTCCGGTTGTAGGACAAAAGGTCGAAGTTTAAAAGGTTGAAGGCCAAAAGGTCGACGGTTGAAAGTCGAATGGTCAAAAGATCGAAGGGTCGAAAAGTCGAAGGATCAAAAGTTTAAAGGGTCAAAATTCGTAGGGTCGAATGGTCGAAAGTTCGAAATAAAAAAATAAGTAGGACAAAAGGTTGAAAGGTCGAATGGAATGAATTTGGAAACTAACCGAAAATAATCTTAAATCCTTTTATCGCAAACTAGTTTACCTGATACTTGTTTGTTGTAGAATATATCATCCTTTTGAATAACGACAGTATCATAGTTAAAGCTTTAGGCGTGAACACCAGCTAAACATACTTCCAATTTTCCACAATTTATTTTCGTTGCAAGGTTGTGTGCATGCTTTTTATAGTGTGCAGCAGTTTGACGTTTGCGGAACAGGTCTTCTTTGTATTCTTCATTCCGCCAGGTAGGATGATTTATCTGGATAAGCAATAATTAAGCTGTTAGTACGGGTCATAATATTTGTCCAAAATGAAACCAATGCTCAAACATCTTGTTTGACTCGATGAAATTTTCATTAGTGTCAAACTGATGTTGTTTCTTGAGTTCTTTCCTTGCTAAATATTTGACCTTGTGTACTTCAGGCCTTAGGTCGGAAGGGTGTTTGGTAAACTAAGTTCCTGTTGCATCGTCTTTAGTAATCCGCCACTCCCAAATTATTCGAAAATGATGATGATTAACCTGGGCTTGTTAGGGGAATATCTGTAAATAAAAAGAAAATCGGGTTAAGTACTGTTCCTTTGAGTTCCACTAGGAATTTGCATCCTTTGACAGATACGTATTTCGACCTCAACTGTAAGGTCTTCTTCAGTGGCTTGTACTTGACTCGACTCAAGTGTAGAAAAAATATAACATGTTCTTTATTGTGTAACTGAAGCGGTTTCCCAAGTAACTATTTAAGTTTTGTTCGGCTCTACAAGAGATCTTCATGACCAATTTTATAAAACTCGCAATAAAACTGATTTATACATCAAAACCTCTTGATAACCTCTTTAAGAGCATCTTCCGGCTAAGTGGACCACTCTCGGAGAGGTTTTGCAAACCGCATTAAGAGTAGCAATAAAACCGTTTTAAAACCTAGTAGAAAAATGTCCCATTATCGATTGTTGTTGTTTTTTTTTTTTTCAATAAAAACTATGACAGCTCAAGATGCAGAGAAGCATCTTCGATAGCACGTAAAGTTCAGGACGATTCGTAAGTAGAAGCGGTCATTTCAAAGTAATATTTTAGTTGTTATTGTGTTGGTAGGCTTATGCGCATTCAATTTTACCGTGAATATTGGGGTGGCAGAATCATAAAATTAATGCGCTTCAAAAATAGTGAATATTATCATCTTGGAATGAAATAAATCAATTTGTTTATTTAGTAAAACTATCTCGAATCACAAGAAAACTCAGCTGAGAGAGTTTATTTCTGTGAGCATGCTATGGAAATGTCGGCAAACTATCAATTCATTGCTAATTTGACCAAAATTAACTATTTTTCATTCACGTTAGCTAATTCTTCAGTATGGCGACAACCATAATCAGCGAAAATAAAACGAAAGCAAGTTTACTTTTATGATGACCGCAATAAACCTAGAAATGTCGTAGTTCTGCTTTTCCACCAACAGATGTCGTTACTAATCGAACGGATCGCCATCTGTTGAGAGTTTCAACAGTTTTATTGTGGTAATAATGATTGCCAGAAGGTTTACAAATCGGAAAGATTTGTTTACTCTTAAAATCTGTCTTTATGGATATCTTCAAGTATACTATAAAATATTTTATCAATGGTTTTCATAAAAGCAGTCATAAAACTGCGAGTTTTAATTATTGCTGTAATAAAACCCTAATAAGAATCAAACAAAACCAATCAGCAATGAAATTGTTACTTGGGTTTCGTAATACATGAATAAAAATTCATTTCTCAAAATTCGACATAACTTTCCACATATTTAACATGCACAGTGTAAGCGTGAGGGTCCGAAAAAGCGCGCGGAAACGGTTCACAAGGCGGACAAACTACCGGCGAACTTGGGGGAACCGGGATAGAATTGAAAGACGCGTGTTACTTTAACATTTCAATTCGTACTACTATCTTTGACTATTGATATGGGGGGTTTATATAATTCGGCTATACAAAGGTTGCAGGCCTAGAAAGATCTCTATATAATTCAATAGGAGAAGAGAGACAGAGATTTTGGATGCTGCAAATTGGCGGTTGCATTATTCTCTGGGCAAATTAGATACCTTTTTTCTGCTGCTGCTGCGAGTAGGGTGGCGCTCCTTATTCTCGTCCCAACACACAGTTCCATGAGATTTTTAATGTATTGGAATCTTATATTATTCTACAAAAGGAAAGGCTCAATAGTTGGTCAATAATAATTCACCAAGCAGTTTCCAGCTTGATATGGTGAGTTACCTTGTTTTCAAAGAAATTATTAAAAAATGACCATTTAAGTCCTGTGTTGCAATAGCATCATGAAATCGGCTAAAAATTCGTCCAGAGTAGAAGAATATTACTCTCTGAATGATACAGAAGAGAAATTTACTTTCAATTGCATTTTTCATCCAAAATTTAATCCATGAAGATGGTCATATTGAAAAATTTCATACTTTTTCTCCATTGATGCAGATTTTCGACTCTAGCGAATCTTGTTATTATTTATTTTCAACAAAGTTGGTCCTATGTTATCGTTTACCTTATTTAATAATTATCGGATGCAAAGTTTTGATTTCCAACATCATTGTTTTGCAAAATTCGCATTCCGTTGCATTGTTTTTTGGAAGAACCTTCAAAGAACCAAACTGCATTGATTACTGTGTCTATAATGGCGCACAGTAACCAAACCAGCAATGCTATTAAGAAGCAGTTTTCTGCATTTCAAACCACATTATTCCCACGTTCGACTAAATGCATAGAAAAATGATTATTTAATATTTTCATGCCCTTTTTGCTTTACAATTGATTTTGATTCAAAAAAACGAATCTCACTTGAGACTTTAATATCTCAACACTTAATTTTCCAATTGAGTTTAAATTTTGCCAGAATGAATAATAAATGCTGCTGTAGCATGGCACATACTTTTCTGTTATTAAAAACGATATACCATATGGTCGGCGTTAAGTCAGACCGGACCATCTGTTTTTTTAATGATTTCGAGAAAATGTCCTGCAAGCACTTGAAATTTCAAATCTCTGGTATTCTTTTCAGGAATACTATTATTCTTTTATGTAATGACACATCTGCATCAAAAAATACGTCGAAAAGTTCAGGTTTAACGAATTCCTCAGCTTATCTTTATCTGCCCGAAAAATTGCGTAGTCCACTCTGACTGAACGCCGACCATATGTGAACAGTAATTTTAAATATATTTTCAACTTTCATAAATCGAAAAAATCGCCTTATTTAACACCTGACCGAATTTCTTAAAAATAAAACTATTTTTATTCGATTCAAAAATTAAGACTATAATGAAAGACGATGTACTGAACACCAAATCAAGGATGGTAAAATTTAAACTACGCGTCTTCTTTTTATAGCCTTATAAAGTTGACCGTTTTATAAATTGAACAGTCCTTATCAAATTTTCACTGTTGGTTGGAAAATTTCTGAATTTTTGATAAACTTTCCAAAAAGTTACAGCTGCAATGATGATCCACTATTTTTTGAAAAGTGAAAATTTTGCATGATCTGATCATATTTTCTGTCCCCTGTAAATCTATACCAAGAATATTTCTATTTTTTTTTTTGCAGTGTATAGTATATTGTGCGTTAGGCACGAAAATATTTAACCCTCTAATACCCAACCCCGCCTTTAGACGGGGTATAGTTTGAGCATTTTTGTAATTTTTGTTTCGTGGAAAATCAAATTTTTCATATTTTTGGCTGATATTTACGACTGTTTTGTAAAATGGTTTTTGGTATATTTTAAAGCGTATTTACATTTTTTTGAAAATCATTGAAAAAATGATGTTTCAGTCACCTTCTAGAAGTCACTGTTTATTTTGTATTGAATCGCTACAATTAACTGTTTTTATTTTTTCCAAATCATTCTACCCTAGTTTAATAGTTTAAAGGAATCGAATACACTCTTAAATTATTTTCCTTAAAATTAAAATGTTACTGAAAATTGGTATGCAATGGTATGCAATTTGATTACTTCAAATGTAAATCACTTTAAACGCATACTTGTTCGGTTTCAGTAAAATAAATTTACATAAGATAAAACTATACCTCTTCCTTTAACTTTTCAACCTACATTAGAAACCCAAACCGTCTAAAATTTTTCATTTTCAGTTTTACTAAACAAATTAATAATTTCGGAAAATAAGACAACTTTTAGCAAAAATTACACATTTTTCGAATTTTAGCGACTGGGAGCAATTGAAAGTGTCAACAGTAATCACATTATTTTGGGATGCCTAAAGCCAAAAGGGTTGTACCAAATTTGGTCCCAAACTACTGACGGACTCAAGTATATGAGAAATAAATAATCAAAAAGAGAATCTCTTTTTTTTAGCAAATTTGTGCCTATACACAAGGATCGGTATATTCGCCTCACTTCATTCATATTCATTCCTCTTTGCTGAAGCGAATCGAGAAAGATGCAGCAAACGGATAGTCGTGATCAAACATGCAACCCCATCACCAGTGGGAAGTGATGCGCAAATTGTTTGACATGGATATTCGTCGCCGTTCGTCGCAGTTTGGATCGCACGCGAATGAATGAATGGCGAATGGTGAAGAATGCTGGTGAGCGATCGAAGCGGCTATTATCATAACTAGAAGAAAATTTTTGCATGTAATGCATACATTTTTAGTGTATTGTTGTTGAAATGCTAGATTGGCAAAGAAAATAAAAAACATTTTTTGGAAACATCAAAAATTCGTTTGCAAAAAATCATTCACGAATCGCATCACCACTCGATCGCTTGCGATGCGAATGTGGACGAATGAGTAATTTTTTAAGTGTGGCTTCCCACCGTTCGCCGGAGTTTGCTGTCGTCGCTGACATGCAAGCACACAAACTAAAGCGGCAACCGTTCGCTGCTGACTGTCTTCGCATGTGGAAGAAGATGAAAAGTGGAAATCAGGAACCCTGCCTATACATTTGAGTATTGGGGTCTTCGAATAGTTTTCATACACTATTCTTCTTCGTCTTCTTCTTCTTCTCTTTCTTTATGGCTCTACGTTCCCACTGGAACTTGGCCTGCCTCTCTTCAACTTAGTGTTCTTTGAGCATTTCCACAGTTATTAATTGAAGGGCTTTCTTTGCCTGCCAATGCTTGAATTTGTAGATTGTGATGCAAGGAGTCGAGAAAAGTTTCCCGACCTCAACCACTTGGCTAACTGGAGACACATACACTATACTCACTATGCCGTTTTGCAATTGATCCACAGAACATTCAAAATCATCTGTCTCAATTCTTTAAAATTTGGTTTCAATTCATTTGGCTCAAACACAACCTATTCTTGGAACAACAAAATATACAAACCCTTTTTTTTATTTCGCTCATTGCATATCATCGGTTTGCTTCATGGAAGTTATCCTACGATAGCTCTCACATAAGTTGGATATGTCTGTTTTTTTATTTGATTACCAAAAAAAAACCGAATAGACGGCCTCTTTTCGATTGACACTTGTAGCATTTTTTACGAGTTTCCAATCTTCCTTTAGATAGACTCTGGGAAGGAATCAATTAACAATAATATCAACGGTATTATTTTTTTAACTACATGGGAAAACGTCGACCGGTTGAATGGGTGGAATGAGAAAATGACAATTATCGAAATCGGCAGAGTTTGTAACCTATATGGCTAGATTGATGCGGCCCTGGGAGCAACGATATAAAACTGTAAAGTAAAATACACCGAAAAGGCCTTGATAAGATGCTTATTTCTAATGGATGCCGGCTGGCCACATCGATAGTGTTATTAGGTAACGAGGAAATCAAGCAATTAAATCTCTAAACAAAGCTTGGACAATCGATTGGATGGCGATGGAAGCCAACTACCTACGGGCTCATTTTGAAACTTTATTTTATTCCTTTCCTCGAAGCGGAGCTTGTGGGAAAAGCTGTGCCACACAGGTTACCGCCTCATTATGCTCTCACGGTGTTTGAAATTTTATGATGGGAGATCATATTGCAAAGTACGTTTCTATGCGATTACAACAAAAGTCACTTGGTTTTAGTTGGAATGGAAAACTTTTCACGATTAACTTTAAACATCTTTTCTCCAAAGAAATAAATGCATGCTGAAACGCAGTCTGGAATCACTAAGCATGAAATTAAAACTACCAGCATCCATTATTCAGTCAACTGCATTTGAAACAAAGTTTTACGTTTGCTTATTCTCGAATGACACCATAATTATAACTTTTTCGTATCACGGTATTTGCATGAAACGGGTAGCTGAGCTCTGCATGATATAATTCACCTAATTCTGATCAAATGTGCAGACTGCTGCAGCCAAATATTAAATGTCTCAAAATATTTCCAAGACATAAACCTTGCCGAGAGCAAAACAAGTCTGCAGGGACTGTAAATGCACATCTAGAGCGCATCACAAATTCTGTTGCAGAATCAAATCGTCCAACCACGCTGAAATATTTATTATAAAACCATTATCTTATCAAGACAGAGCGGCAGTCGCATCTCAGGAAGATGTGTAATTATATCAACATTGGTAAGCCGAAAATCAACGACGTATCTCTCTAACCATGCCTTGCCAATGGGATTGTAGTTCGTATTTAAAAGGGCTATGAGCATTTGAAGGTTCAATTTCAGATCAAGAAACGGATCGAAGAAGACACGAAAACGCAAAACATAAGCAATGGTCGCAGTGATACCACCCTGCCAAAATTATAATCATTATGTCTGCTGCAACATGACGAAGGTAGCGAGAATTCAAACAAAATAATATGCAGTCTGTGTAGCCAAGCGAAAATAAGTAGCTGATAGTATTAAAAGTTGAACACCAAATGTTGGACTGATTGTTTGCAACCTATCTGCCGGTGTCTTTCTATTACGACAATCCCAACTACAGTTTATAATTCGGTCACAGGCATTATTCAAACATTTATTTGCATTTTCTGAAGCTGTGTGATCACGTGCAGTAAATCTCCAAACGTGTATTATGTACATACGTTAAAGGACATGCTTATTAGTATAATAACGTGATGTAATTGATTACAATCGAGGGGCCCATATAGCCGAAGCGGTATTCACATGGGTGTTCAGAAACAAAAAAACATTCCGAGGGTGCCGAGTTCGATTCCCGGTCGGTCCAGGAATATGAAATTTCTTTGAATTCTTGGGCGTAGAGTATCTTCATGTCTGCCACACGATATTTAAATGCAAAATTATCATTGACAGAGACAACACTGAGTCTAAAACGGCAAAAGGTTGTTGCGACCAATGCAAATTGAAAATGCTCCATAAAAATCATAATGCGCTCCATGAAGAATGAACGTATGTTCCATGAAAATGCTTAATGTTACCCATAAATAATTGGAAGCGTTGTATACTTTATAGAAAATGCACCGGTAAAACATCAAATTTTCTGTTTGAAAGTGAAATTTTTCACCTATATAATAAAATGAATTGATTGAAGAGCAACTGACAAAAAATTGCTAATTCCGGGGCTGAGATCGAACGCATGACCATCCACTTATGAAGTGAACGTGTAGCCACTACACCACAATTTGATTGAGGTTATGGAACATTTTTCTACTTTCTGTGGTACTGTTTTATTTTTTATGGTGCAATTTGATTTTTCTATGGAGGAATATTCAATTTACTATGGGAGCGACTTTCATTTTTTGTGGAGAATGTGTACTTTTTAGGGCCCATATAGCCGAGGCGGTAAACGCACGGGTATTCAGCATAACCATGCTGAGGGTGACGGGTTCGATTCCCGGTCGGTCCAGGATCTTTTCGTAAAGGAAATTTCCTTGACTTCCTTGGGCATAGAGTATCTTCGTGCCTGCCACACGATATACGCATGCAAAATGGTCATTGGCAGAGGAAGCTCTCAGTTAATAACTGTGGAAGTGCTCATAGAACACTAGGCTTTGTCCCAGTGAGGACGTAACGCCAAGAAGAGGAGGAGGTGTACTTTTTATGGAGCATTTCAGTACTATTTATTGGTGCAAAATTTCACTTTACATGAGAAATTTTACGTTTTAGAGTCAGTGATACAAAACTTTGCTTTTGAGACAGACCAATTGTTTATTTTTGAATTGCGGTGTAATCTGCCATAACTCTTTTCTCTTCACTGAATCGTACGCCGCCTTAGAATCAATAAACAAATGATGAGTCTGCAAGTTGTAATCCTGAAATTCACCGACACAGCACTCCTCGAACGGTCTAAGCATGTTACACAGAATTCTGGCCAAAATGTTCTATGCTGAATTGAGAAGTGTTATTCCTATGCCCTTTCCTGTATAGAGGTCAAATGATACCATCCAACCAACTAGCAGCCAGTTCTTCCTTTTCCTATGCGTATACACTGGAACCTCTTTTTATGCACATGACTGGGACTGCATAAATTAAAAATGTGCATAAATTATAAAAGGCATAAAAAGAGGGAAATTTATGCATAAATTAAGTTTGGGCTTTAATTAGAAAATCTAGTTTGCGAGAACAGATCTAGCTCCTGGGCAGTTGAGGTGGGGCTAAGGGGGTTTCCAGAATGTTCCCAGAGAGCCCAAAAAGGGGGTTCCAAGGGGCTTCAGGGGCGTTTTAAGGGGTTGTTTCGGGGGATTTGAGGAGCCTTACAAGGGTGTTCTGTCAAGATTTTTTAGTGTTTTCATGGGATTGCGGAGAATTCTGGGGTATTTCAATAGTATTAAGTGGGTTTCAGGGGCGTTCCAAGGGGCTTTAGGGGCAATTCAAGGGATCTCAGGAGACTTTAAAGGACATGAGGTTTGAGGGGCGATTTAAGGTATTTCAGAGTCTGCTCTGAAACTTCCTGAAATGTCTCAAAAATCCCCCTTGAACCCCCTCGGACCCTATGTAACGCACCTGAGAGGCTTCGAAAACCCTGAGAACTTCTCCGTAACGTTTCCGTAACGCCTCTGAATCCCCCGGAAATGCTCTGAAACTTCCTGAAATGCCTCAAAAATCCCCCTTGAATCCCCTCGGACCCTATGTAACGCACCTGAGAGGCTTCGAAACCCCTGAGAACTTCTCCGTAACGCTTCCGTAACGCCTCTGCATCCCGCCGAAAATGCTCTGAAACGTCTTGAAATGCCTCCAAAATCCCCCTTAAACCCCCTCGGACCCCACATAACGCACCTGAGAGGCTCCGAACACCCCGAAAACTCCTCCGTAACGCTTCCGTAACGCCTCTGAATCACGCCGAAAATGGTCTGAAACATTTTGAAATGCCTCCAAAATCCCCCTTAAACCCCCTCGGACCCCATGTAACGCACCTGAGAGGCTCCGAACACCCCGAAAACTCTTCCGTAACGCTTCCGTAACGCCTCTGAATCACGTCGAAAATGATCTGAAACATCTTGAAATGTCTTAAAAAATCCTCTTAAACCAAAACCCCTAAAAACGCCTCCGTAACGACTCTGAGACTCCTGAAATGACTCCGAAATCCCCTTAAGACCCACTCGGAGCCCATGTAACGCACATGAGACCTTCGGAAACACCGAAAAACGAACATGTAGCCTTCCTTTGCTCTCATCTGTAAACACCCCCCGGTCGCCATTGCAATAGTTCCTGTCATTATTAAATATTCTTATGCACAATATTGATTCTGAGTTGCTTTCCCTCTTTTTATGCAGGGCATAAAAAAGGTGCATAAATTAAAAGTACATAAAAAACATGCATAAAAAGAGGTTTAAGTGTAATACAGTGTAAAAGTTGATACAACTGCTCATTACCGTGTGCTTGACAAACTCGACTAGAAGTTCGTTTTTCCCAGCAGCCGTGTTATTCTTCAGTCCTCTAATGGCTGTCTTAATCTCGTCTAGCGTTGAAGATTCCATCGTTCAGGGATCTGCCTAATAGCTCCAGAAGGGATGCCTACAGGTGGTAATTAGAAATTTCTTTAGAAGATCCCTAAGTTATTTCTACAAAAAGTTCGTTCAGGTATCCTTCCAGAAGTTCCTTCAGAGATTTCTCCAGAAGCTCATACAGTATTTTCTACATGAGTTTCTTCAGGGAATCTTGGAAGAGTTCCTTCAATAATTTCCTTAGGATTATAATCAGACATATCTCTTGGATATACTTGAGGGATCCTGCATGGAGTTTCTACAAGAACTCATCCTGGATTTTCTACAGAAATTTCTCCAGGAATTCTTTAGGGGATACCACCTGCAAATCCTTCCCCCTACTCGGAAAGATTCTCTTTAAGAGATTCCGCTGAAAATCCGTCGAGGATTCCACCTGGAATTCCTTCGGAGATTCCTACGGCAATTATTTCGGGAGTTCGCCATGAAATTCCTGCAGGGATTTCTCTTGTAATTTCTTTGGGGATTCCTCCAGGACTTCCTTCAAAGGTTCCCCTGGTCTTCCTTCGAGGATTCCTCCTGGAATTCCTTGCAGAATTTCTCCTGGAATATCTTCGAAGATTCTTCCTAGAATTCTATCGGGAAATTCGCCTGGAATTCTTTCAGGGATTCCTCTAACAATTCCTTTGTGGATTCTTCCTAGATTTTGTTTTGAAATTTCCTCCTAGACTCCCACCAAGAATTCTTCATGAAACTCTTTCGGGGATTTCTCCCGATATTCTGTCGTGAATTTCTGCTGAAATTCCTTCGGGGTTTCCGCCGGATTATCAATCGTGGATTAATCCTAGAATTCCTGCGCGGCTTCATCCTGGAATTCCTTTGATGGTTCCTCTTGAAATTCTTATGGGGATTTCCCCTGATATACTGTCATGGATTTCTCCTGAAATTCCTTCGGGTTTTCCTCCTGGAATTTCTTCGATGATTTCTTTAAAATTCCTACGGCGATTCCTCCTAGATTTCCTCCAGGGATTCCTCATGGAGTTCCTCCAGGAGGATTCCTCCTGGAGTTCCTTCGGAGATTTCTCCTGGATTACCTATGGGCAGTGCGGAAAATTTCATTTCGGCATATCTTAATTCAATCACCTACAGCTCATTTTAGAAGCTGAACCTGAGAATATGGTATATGAAAAACTTGTGCGGCTAGACCAGTTCTGCAAGAAACTCACGGAAAAACCGCTATTGTTCGAATATTTAATGTAAATGTCACGGACTACCTTTGAAAAATGCCAAATGATATTCACCGTGAAATTTGCATTTTTCGAAGGTAGTCCGTGACATTTACATTAAATATTCTAAAAATAGCGGTTTTTCCGTGACTTTCTTGCAGAACTGGTCTGGCCGCACAAGTTTTTCATACATCATATTCTCAGGTTCAGCTTCTAAAATGAGCTGTAAGTGATTGAATTTAGATATGCCGAAAGAATTTTTTAGCACTGCCTATGGGGTTCCTCTTGGAATTCCTTCGGGGTTTCTTCTTGAAAATCCGTCGATTATTCCGCTTGGAAACCCTTTGGAGATTCCTCCCAGAATTCCTTCAGGGGTCCTCCTGGGATTCCTGCTGGGATTTTTCCTGTAATTTCTTCGGGGATTTCTCTTGAAATTCCTTCAGGAAATTCCCCTGCAATTCCGTCGGGTATTCTTTCTGGACTTCCTTTAGTGTTTTTTGGAATTCCTTCGGGGATTCCTCCTAGGGTTCCTTTGGGGATTTCTCTTGGAATTATTTCGGGAATTGCTCCTGGAGTCTTTCGGAAATTCCTGCTGAATTTCCTTCAAGGATTCCTCCTGAAATTTATTCGGGGATTGCTCCTGATATTCCGTCGGGGATTCTTCCTGAAATTTCTACGGGAACTTCTCCTGCAATTACTTCGGAGATTCCTCTTGGAATTCCTGTTGTGATTCCTCTTCGAATTTCTTCGGAGATTCCTCCAGAAATTGTTCATGTATTTCCTCCGGAGATTCCACCTAGAATTCCGTCGGGGTTTCCTTCTGGAATTCCTTGGAGAATTTCTTCTGGAATTCATCCGGGGATTCCTCTTGGAATTCCTTCAGTGATTCCTCCAAGAATTCCCTCACGAATTTCTCCTGGAACTCCTTCAGAGATA
Organism: Aedes albopictus; assembly: GCF_035046485.1. Lineage (NCBI taxonomy): Eukaryota > Metazoa > Arthropoda > Insecta > Diptera > Culicidae > Aedes > Aedes albopictus. The sequence goes on from NC_085137.1 coordinate 3,097,733, forward strand.
CCCTCTGGATATTTTTCGTTGTTCCCTTCTAGAGATCTTTTGGGGATTCTTCCTCGAATTCCCTTGGAAATCCCCACTGGAATTCTTATGGGGAGTCCTGCTGGAATTTCTTTGTGAATATTTGCTAGAATTCGTTTGGGATTCACGCATGATTTTTTTTTCGGAATTTGCTCTTGAAAATCCTGCGGGGATTCCTCCTGAAATGCCTTTGGGGATTGCCCCTAAAACTCCTTTGAAGATTCCTTTTCAATTCCATCCAGGGGTTCCTCATGGAATTTCTTCGAGGATCCCTCAAGGTCTTTTTTTATGGTTCCTCATAGAAATCTTCCGAGGATTCCTTCACGAATTACTTTGAAAATTCTTTCTGGAATTTCTTTGGGGATTCCTCCTGGATTTCTTTCATGGATTCCTCCTGACATTCTTTCAGGGGTTCCTCTTGATATTCCGTCGTGGATTCCTCCGGAAATTTCTTCGGGGCATCCTATTAGAGTTCCTTCGGGTATTTGTCTTGGAATTCCTTCATGGATTCCTGCTTGGACTTTCAAAGTTTCTTTCAAAGTTTCCTTCTGAAATTTCTTCGGATATTCCTCCTGATATTCCGTCGGGGATTCCTCCTAAAATTTACACGGTAACTCCTCCTGGAATAATTTGAAGTTTCCTTTTGGAATTCTTGTGGTGATTCCTCTTTTATTTTTTTTCCGGAGATTTCTCCTGGAATTCCTTGGGGGTTTTCTTCTTGAATTTATTTGGTGATTTCTCCAATAATTCCTTCGGGGTTTCCTCTTAAAAAAAAACTTTGAGGACTCCGCCCGGAATTCCTTCGAAGATTTCTCCCGGAATTTTTTCGGTGGCTCCTCCTGGGTTTTCTGCAGAAATTTCTCCTGTAATTTCTGGGGAGATTCCTCCTTGGCTTCTTTCGATAATTCCTTCTGAAATTCCTGCAAGGATTCCTCTTAGAATTCCTTCGGGGATTCTTCCTAGAATTCACGAAACCCGCCATCATCCAGTTGATAACTGACACTGAGGAAGATTACAAGTGGTAGTCGAAATACGCGTATCTGTCGAAGGATAAACAATATAGGGCGGAATTAAAAGGTACAAAATTGATAACACTCATTCGAAGAGGGTATTCTGTTTAGAGGCTTCGAAAAGTAGGTTGAAAAGATTGTTTGCTTTGCCAATGTAACATTATGGTCAAATTTTGATTACGCCAATTCACGCCGCCGCCGAAAGTTGCCACCGGCGTGACGCCTATTACGCCGCCGCTGCTGGCCAAAAATGGGCCTCACGCCGCCGCCGAGAAAAATATACAGGGGATAGACAAAATTATCGGGACAGGCAAAATTTTCCCTTCTCAAAAAATTTCAAGTAGCTGTAACTTTTCCAAAAAGTCATCAAATATTCTCAAATTTTCACTGTTAGTTGATCTGCTAGTTGTGCATCAGTGGACAAAATTTGGAAAAGAACGGGCTATTCTGCACGAAGTTGTAAAGTCTATAACTTTTCCGCTTGTTAATAATTTCAAGTAGAGTACGTTTTCCAGAGCTCATTATATAAGTCATAAATGGTCAAAATTTCATTGCATTCGGTTCATTGAATCCGTAGATATAACAGCTCAAAATTGGCTATCGGATAATTAAAAATTTTTCTAAAATCTTTATAACTTCGTGCAGAACAGCCCGATCTTTTCCAAAATTTGTCCACTGATACACAAATAGTTGACCAACTTGCATTGAAAATTTTAGAAAATTTGAAGCACTTTTCGAAAAGTTACAGCAATTTGAAATTTTTTTGAAAAGTGAAAATTTTGCCTGTCTCGATCATTTTGTCTATCCCCTGTAGTCGGCACACAGGTCTTAGGGCCGGATCTAACGGGGGCCGGGGGGACAGGGCCCCGGGTCCCCATATTTTAGGGGCCCCCACAAAACCCGTTTATGTTTGCTAAACATTAATTTTATTGTTCAAAAACAAAGACAAACTTTTTTGGTCATTGCATTTGTACCTCCGAGGGGCCTCTACATTCGCTCCGGCCCCGGGCCCCCACAATCCTTAATCCGGGCCTGCAGGTCTAGGTGGTCAGAATCATGAGATAACCCATTTCAAAGTACTTCGTTCTAAATGCACACTGGCGCCACATAGCGGCGGAATTACGTACCCAACATTGCACCATTTGAGGGTCATGAACCTGCTGAACAACTTTGCTGAAGGTCTAAACTTTGCAGAGAATACGGTTTTTGAGATATAGTTTAGTAAACCATAAGGCATCACCTGAAAGATGCCAAACTTTTCGGGGTGCTGCAATATTCAATTGGAGTGTTGCAATACTAGACGATACGATTCCATATTTATGACGGGTAGTGTATATTCCTAGTTTTACTTATAAGTTTATTAAATACTCATTTCAATAGCTTAGAAATGACCAGTACTTGTTTAAAGACTAGAAAACTTTAAGAAAGATAAAAAAAACTTACCTGATTTCCTCCTTTTCTCCACAACGCTACATCATTTGTATTCCTCAACCTGCCAATAAAGCTTCAAATAGAGCTCAGCTTCAATATGCAAATTATAACAGAATCAAAACTAACTCCGCCACGCTGGAGCAGAAAAAAAATCAGAGAAATTCAAGTTCGCTCACAGTTGCACCAAGCGAGAAGAAAAAAAATATATTGTCCCATTCTTTCCGAACACTCCTTGCATGCAGCCCGCACGTTGAAATGTGTTCTTTCAATATTTTATTTATTTATATTTTTGATCATATTTCCGTGTCTCTCGTTATAAAGAGAATTTGGCCGGTTGACGGCGGCTTGCCGTTTGTCCTTTTCGGCTTTTTTGCGCGCCTTTGCCTTTGGGCAAGGTGAGAAATCTGCCGATTTCCTCTTCAATCTCTCACCTTTTTTGCCATCGTTCGGATGGGCAGTTTTGTTTTTGTTTCAATTTATTTACACTGTATTTATAAATTTATAATTTAAAAAATTCTCAGGTGTTCGAAGAATTTTGAAAGCTCAAAAGGCGAGAGAATATATGTGGATGCCAGATTTGGTTTGGACGTGATGATTTTTTTTTCATATTATTACTTTTCTTTCACTTCAACCTGGTCTTCGTTTTAGGACCTTGACGGGAAACCACGCTATGTGGTGTTCCAGATTGTTTGCACGAGAGATGTCGACAGGGCCAGACAGACTGGCAGGCGAGCTACCTAACCGTGTACGGTCGTACAATCTGGTAGTCGGTCTTTGTTCGTGAGACAGATTTTGAAAGATGCCACCGCATGTCTGATTCATTTCACAGATATTGATAATTCAATGAGCTTCTGTTTCCCTTTGATCTGTTTCGAATCAATAATTATTATTCGTTCGCCAGTGAGAACCGATACACTGACATACTGTTAGATACAATTACTGAAAGACAGTCGGAATAAGAGAAGAATTTAGCGGAGAGTACTTTTAATCCTAACAGGTCTTGAAATATATCACGAAATTTGCATAAGTAAAGCATAAAATAAAACATCTACCCTATTTTCCTGAATAAAAAATATATCTCAATTTGATAAAAAAAAGCTATAACAAAAAAAAAACTGGAGAACTCGGCAAGAAAAATATTGTGGGTTGTTGGAGTAGATCTCTCCGGCCACTTTGCTATTCTATGGAGGAGGGTCGCGAAGAGGTATAACGAGAGTAACAAAGAACATTCATTCTTTCTCTTTCACTTTCTGCCATGAATCCGGAAAGCGCAGAAATAAAAATGCTACCCCATTCCTATCTTTCTACGAACTGATCCTGGCCCGAACCCTCCAGCAGCCGACCCAATGAGGACCAAGTAACATCGCATAACTTCTCATGCTGCTGGGGTTATCTTGGTCTTATTTTATGAGAAATTCTGGGTGGGCGGAAATGGGACGTAAATACAAAAAATGACTTCTCCACTCCGCTTTCCTTCTATTGGGTTATGCTTTCAATTTTTTCCTTTTGTACAGGTCCACGGTTCCATTTTGATACTGCTATATTTATATCTTTCTCGTGAATTCTGGACCGAGGCGAAAAACACACGTTGAGCTACCAGTTATCCTTGAAGCGCAATGAAAACGCAAACCACCCAATCCCGAAAAGGACCATCTCATGTGCAGAGGGTAAAAATGGAGAAAACAATCGGAGCGAACCAGTAAACTTTTTTTTTTAAATTTTATTGTTTTTGTTCGTTTTCCCCCATTGCCGATTCGCCCCAACTTCAGCTCGAGATATTACACTTTATCCATACAGATGAGATTTTTATGGCAATTTTTCTCTGTGGGATTGGTTTTTATTCGTGCTAAGGATTTTTATTTATTTGAAAAATTTATCGTTTTGATAAAAGGATTTAGCACCGAAGTTTCCATTAACGAGAGGGTGCAAAAACTAACTTATATAAAGCGTAAAGGAATCTTTCAAGAAGAACGCTGAACATTATTTCACAGTTGCATCTTGCAAAGTTATCATGATCTTTTTCTGAATATTATTCCACCACCCTCACAAAAAGGCAATTTTCTTCACCACACCCTTTTTGTTAACCTTTGGCACCATTTATGAAATTGACTAATACGGCTTTCTATTACTCATAGTAGTATAGTTTTCTGAGCATATGGTGTGAACAAAGTTGCTCTCAGCATTCATCTTCAACGACTAGTCTGGCGTCGGGTCAATCGAATGATGAACATGTTTCAATGTTTCCGTGTGGCCACAATGGCACGGGAGGGAGTCCATATTCTCTCCGCGCCGGGCACCGTGAATTGTGCGAAGGGATCGGTCATGGGCAAATGAAGATTAACTCGTAAACCACTTTAACATCTGGACAGATTTTCTTCCTGTCGCGGAAACGTATATCCGAATTAATAGCAATTATTCTCGGCTCGATAGTGAAGAACAGTTACTAGATCGCCATTATAGGCTATCCGTGGGGTGAAACATTTACTTGGACAGCGTGTTTCGGGTCTTCATCGGTGATGGCTCTAGAGTTTATTAATTTTTTAAACAGAAACCAAGACCTGTTTAGTATAATTGAGATCCCATTTTCTTTTATTCACATATACTGTCATTTTTTTAGGCCCATATCTTCGCCAATTTACGTCCAATACCAAAAGATAATAAGTCAAAGTAACTTTGAACATGATTTAACCCTTTGGAGCCAGAGGGGTCTTATATGACCCTAACATAGAAACGTCTGTGTAAATTCATTCGGGATAAAACAGAACACTGTCTTCGGCAAAGTTGTTGCAAATTGAGTTCTCCATTAGAGAAAAATGGGGATATTTGTATTTGGGACTTCATTGATAACCTAGAACATCCTGACCACCATGAAATTTGGAAAAACAAAATAATTGACATACCAGTTGTTCTAAAAGCTGAACATGGATGTGGGTTTCGTTTATATGAATCCATTGAGCCTTCGTCAAGAATATCAAAAGGTGTTTTATATTCTGGGATGTTCTAGGTGTTCTAAATTGTCCCATAGTGAAGTTCTTCATATCTACAAGATTTGTTTTATCTGTATTAACGAGATTTTTAGCCCTAGGCTAGTTCATTTCGGGACCCACGCTTTACTTCCCTTCCGAAGGAAGAAGTGCCATTTTGCGAGTTTGTCGGGAGTAGGATTCGATCCCAAGTCCTCGGAGTGATAGTCACGTGCTTTAACCATCACACCAGGTCCGCTCCACAACCTACAAGAATTATTTTTTTTGTATTTCCGCCACAAATAATAGCATTGCATAACCTACTGGAATCCGTGAAGTTCTTGACATCTACAATGCCATTTGTAGACACTACAGAGATACATATTCCACGTTCGCCAAACTACCTTGGAGTTCAGAACTTCAGGTCTACAGGGTGCGTGCGATATTTTTGCACTAAATCATATCGTAATCATAAAACACGTTTTAAAAATAATTCGACAATAGATCTATATTAAATGATTTTTCCGCGAACAATTGTGATTATTTCAATGATTTAGGAAGAAAAAAGTGGTCCTAATATCGATAACCTTTTTTGAACGATCCTGAGAACCGCTGCAAGTCTGTTTTAGTGTTGTTCTCTGTATTTTGGTCAACAATTGTGTTGTTATAGGTAAAACTAGAATTTTTTTTTTGTACGAGGAGCTCCAATGGTATCATCGTTATGTGTGCCGTTCAAAAAATATCCCATAAATTTGAAAAAGAGATTTCTAGAAGACGAAATTGCGAACAACTTGAGTATAAATATATGGAGCAGCTGCACACTATCTGCATTTTCTCAGCTGTCAAGAACGCTATGAAGCTGATTTTTTCAGTGTAGTTGGGGGATTCCATAGGCTTGTTACCTACAAAAAGCTACATCGCTGGAATGGAAGATAGCGGAGAAATAACTGGAAGAAGTCGGAAATTCTAATTTGAGCAATGGTATTCTACTAGGGCTGCTCAAACATTTATGAGAAAATTTAAAACTAAAATATCCTAAGTCTTACCATCTCAATTTGCTGTTTTAGACTCCCATAAGCTACAGCACAAATTTGAGCTGAATTGATAAGGTCTTAGGTATCGCTCGACTAGTCTGAAGTTTATATGGTAAATCTGGTACAAATATGTGCAGCAATGGCATAGTTTTAGTTTTCTGCCACTAGATGGCACTGGAAGCGTTCAATAACCCTTATTTTTAGTATTATTATAGGAAATTCTATGCGGAACATCTTTGTTGAAGACCGCTAAGTGATCCAATGCTTGCTAAAAAAAAGTTGTACCCTAGACTTAGTGTATCGAAAAAACAACTAGTTTTTATTGATGCTATTCGATAATGTGTTAAAATCACCACGTCAAAATTATTTAATTATAATTTTTGAAGCATATCTGTATCATTACGTCTCGTGTATCATTATCGGGCTTTTACACATTACATTTTACTGATTTCGTCTTATTTACACAACAAATAGTAGAACCCGAAATGTTATTGGGCGCGCTAGTGTAAAACATAGGATCTGAAAATATTTTCTCATACCACCACGTTTTTGATTATTAATGGTTTTATATTTTTCACAGTTCACTAGAAATATGGTACATTTGATGATGTGGGATTTATATTTTTATTGCAATCCTTTGATGAAATATTCCTGTTTGAAGGTTAGTGCAAAATTACCGCACGCACCATGTAGATTACAAATCGTAGCTTTGTAAAATGAAAGAAGTTACCTTTACACCCGCAGACTTTAGAATCTAAACTCAAGAACAGTTTGGATAACCTAGGATATCCCGACTGATCTGATATTGTCTATTAACCTTGGCCTCTCATCCCAAGCAGGTATTGGATTTCATACGAAATGCAGTACCTGATTGGGAAACACGCCAATAGCTGTGAGGATGATCATTTCTCCATAGTGATGAGTCTTTTCAGTATGGCAAAAGTAAAGAGGATGACACCACAATAGATCAAATTAATGGTCGCAGTGGTACTATGTCCCCAACAGGAAAAAAAACCTTTCAGAAGATTTACTGGACATGATAGATTACGAAGCAGTTACCTTTACACCCGTAGACTTTAGGATCTAATCTCAAGAACAGTTTGTATGACCTAGGATATCCCAACTGATTTAATATTGTCTATTGAACTTTCAGAAGACTTACTGGAAACGGTAGATTACAAATCGTAGCTTTGTATAATGACAGAAGTTACCGTTACACCCGTAGACTTTAGAATCTACACTCAAGAACAGTTTGTGTGACCTAGGATATCCCGACTGATCTGATATTGTCTATCATCCTTTCAGAAGACTTACTGGTTATGATAGATAACAAATTGTAGCTTTGTAAAATGTAAGAAGTTACCGTACCACCCATAGACTTAAGGATCTTAACTCAATAATAGTTTGGATGACCTAGGATATCCAGAAAAAATATTCCGCATAATATTCTACCGTCTTTATACTATTGACCACCAAAACAACAGAAAAACTTATAAAAAAAACTCCAGAATAACACTTGAAAAAACTCCGGCTCGAAAGGGTTAAGTGAAACTTTAAAAAAATATATTTGTATGTTAACTTGACCCAAAGTTGCCAAATTTTCTAAAAAAACCCTAATTATTCCACCTAGCGGTGAGGGCGCCTTTCTCGTGCCTTCGACAACACATTTCAACACAACTCAAGTGACATGTTGATGAATATCGCACTTTCATACGTTTAACAGAAATCCATTTCATGGCATCAGAGATCATATCGTTTATCTGGTTTTTGATTTTTCAGCCGCAATTTTGAATTTTGAGCCGCCATTTAGGATTAAAGTTCGACAGCTTGGAAATTCTGGTCGCTATTTTTGGACTCCAGACTTCTTCCCCATACCAGATACACCCATACTGAACGGTTTTAGAGCCTAAACTTCCATTAAACAGCTGCCATCGTGAAGTTTTTGCTGCCATCTTGAATTTTGAGACGCCGTCTTGGATATTTTGGTCGCCATCTTGGATATTTTAATCGTCACATTTGCACTCCAGACTTCGTCCCAATACCAGATATATCCATATTGCATGGTTTAAGAGAATAAAACTCCATTAAACAGAAGTCATTTTAAGTTCTGAGCTGCCATCTTGATTTTAGATCACCATCTTGGATACTCTGTTTGTCATTTTTGGATTCCAGATTTCTTCCCCATATCAAATATACCGATATTGCATGGTTTCAAGTCCTAAAACTCCATTAACCAGTCGCCATCTTGAATTTTGAGACGCGATCTCTGATATTTTGGTCACCATCTTGGATATTTTGATCGTCATTTTTGGACTCCAAACATTTTTCCAATACCAAATATAACCATATTGCTTGGTTTTAGATCCTAATATTCCATTAAACAGCAGCCATGTTGAACCGCCATCTTGAATTTCAGACCGCCATCTTGGATATTCTGGTTGTCATTTTTTGAGTCCAGACTCCTTCCCCATACCAAATATACCCAAATTGCATGGTGTCAGATCCCTAAACTCCATTAAACATTCGCCATTTTGAATTTGGAGCCGCCATCTTGAATATTAGGCTGCCACCTTGAATTTTGGAAAGAAATCGTGGAATTTCTAGTCTCCAGTGTTTATTTCCGCATAAAATTCGTAAACCATGCTAAAGGTTACAAAAATCGCTGCAGTTTGATGTGTCGCATGATGGGGCTTGGTTCAGTTTCAGATCTTTTTTGATAGAAAATTTAGTAAACTTTCGAATGAGAGTTAAAAAGCTGCGATAAGTTTGAGGCAAGCAAAGTCAGAAACATGTAAATTTCAATTACTACGTAACGGCTGAGATTTGACCATATGCGTACACATTTTTTTCACCATTTATGATCCTCTATCACTCCTTAAAAAGTTTGCATTCACTCATCGGGAACCCCCGGAACCGGTTTCGGAACACTACCAGTTCAGATATGGTCTGATACTGTTTTCCTGCTAACCGTTCATCAGGTTATCGAAAATGTCGCTGTTTGATGTGTCGCATGCATGCGTTTGGTTCTCTCTTTTATTTGGCCACTTCCGGTGGGACACCTGGAACCGGCTCCGGAACACTACTGGTTCAGATATGGTCTGAGACTATTTTCCTGCTTACCGTTCATCAGGTTATCGAAAATGCCACTGTTTGATGTGTCGCATGCATGGGTTTGGTTCTCTTTTATGTTTGGCCACTTCCGGCGGGACATCCGGAACCGTTTCCGGAACACTACCGGTTCAGATATGGTCTGAGACTATTTTTCTGCTTACCGTTCATCAGGTTATCGAAAATGCCGCTGTTTGATGTGTCGCATGCATGGGTTTGGTTCTCTTTTATATTTGGCCACTTCCGGCGGGACATCCGGAACCGGTTCCGGAACACTACCGGTTCAGATATGGTCTGAGACTATTTTCCTGCTAATCGTTCATCAGGTTATCGAAAATGCCGCTGTTTGATGTGTCGCATGCATGGGTTTGGTTCTCTTTTATGTTTGGCCACTTCCAGCGGGACATCCGGAACCGGTTCCGGAACACTACCGGTTCAGATATGGTCTGACACTATTTTCCTGCTTACCGTTCATCAGGTTATCGAAAATGCCGCTGTTTGATGTATCGCATGCATGGGTTTGGTTCTTTTTTATATTTGGCCACATCCGGCGGGACATCCGGAACTGGTTCCGGAATACTACCGGTTCTGATATGGTCTGAGACTATTTTTCTGCTTACCGTTCATCAGGTTATCGAAAATGCCGTGGTTTGATATGTCGCATGCATGAGTTTGTAGCATTTTCATGTCTGGCCCCTCCCAGGGGTACCGGTCCGAAACACCTAAATGGCCATAACTCCGGAACGGCTGGACCGATCTGAACCATTTTCAATAGGAAACAATGGGACTATATTCCGCGTCGAATGAACCGTCGGTCATTAAAATCGATTGAGGTTTACTGCCAAAAAGTGATGTGAGTTTTTTGTACACACACGTACACACATACACACACGCACACACACACATACACACACACACACACAGACATCACCTCGATTCGTCAAGCTGAGTCGATTGGTATATGTGACTCGACCCTCCGGGCCTTCTATCAAAAAGTCATTTTTGGAGTGAACATATAGCCTTTCCAGTACACTTAGTGTACGAGAAAGGCAAAAAACGAATTTAAACTTACGGCATTGGAGCTGAAAATTACGACGACCAAATTTTAGGATGGGAGCGGTAAAATAACCTATTTTCTATTAGCTTTCATCTGCGTTTTATCGAATTTTGCTAAAAAAAAGTTATTGAGTAAATTAACTCTTGATGTCATCGACCAAAAGTTTGGGGTCACCCCTCAATATCAGTCAAAAGTTTGGGGTCACTTTCGTAAAACATGGAAAAGTGGTTTGATTATATCTTCGTAATCTTCTTTTTATTTCATTCTTTTTGGCTCATTTTAAGATAATTAACTAAATTTACGATTGATGTCTTTAATATAACATATTCAACGATTTTTATATATAAAAATATTATGTAAAGTTTACACATATCATTTTTTCAAAAAATGAGGCAATTTTCGTAAAGTTTTGCTATGTTAAGTTTAACAAATATGTGTGGTTCAATGTCTCTGCAGTAAGTATCATTCATTATGCCAATATTATTAAGCCAATAAGTATTATAATTGAATGGAAGGTAACAAAGATATCGACAAATCACTTTTCCATGTTTTACGAAAGTGACTCCAAACTTTTGGTCGATGACACCAAGAGTTAATTTTCTTAATAACTTTTTTCCTAGATTTTTTAGCTAGGGTTCGGTAAAACGCAGTTGAAAGCTAATAGAAAATAGGTTTTACCGCTCTCATCTTGAAATTTGGTCGACCCAATTCCCAGTGACACTACCGTAAGTTTATATTCATTTTTGTAGAAAATTTGGCAACTTCGGGTCAAGTTTACATACAAACGTTCTTGACAAAGTTTCTTTTAGATCATGTGCAAAGTTTCTTTGACTTAATATCTTTCAAATGAGACCTATTGTTTTGAAATCGGACGCAAATTGGTGAAGACATGGGCCTAAAAAAAGGACATGTTTTTGAGGGGGTGACGCCAAACTTTTGATCGGGAGTACAAATGTGAACTAAATACGTTGGGAGTGACTTTGCTAAGAAAATCAATGTCACTTCATCGATGCTCTTCTTCCTGGGATGGGACAAGGAATTCAATCCTTAGGTCCAGGCTTGCAAACCTAGGCTTGAGCGTCATTACTCGCTCTGTGTTAAGACAAAATAAAGTGATCTCTTCCTCAAGTATATTTTCTAAAAATATATACACGGTGTGCCAAAAACCGTTATTACCAAATAAAAATGTCTACCCAAATGGCACCCGGCATTCGAAAGATATACAACTCTAGTATCTCCTTTGAAAATTTGAAAATATTTCATCGAGGGAAACTAAAGTTTTTGTTATTTGAATATTTAGAGCCATTTCTATAGGATTTTCTTATATGAGTAAATATGCACGCACGGTGTGCCTGATACCGCTATTAACACATAAAAATGTACTCCAAACTAACATCCGGCATTCGAAAGATATACTATTCTAGTATATCCTCTGAAAATTTGAAAAAATGTTATCGAGGGAAACCAAAATTTTTATTGTTTGAAGATTTTCCTCTGCTTTCATAGAATTAGCTCCTAAATGGCAATATCGTAATAGTATGTTTCAATGGCTCTTTAAATCATAAACAAATATTAATATGTTTTACAAACACCATTCCAAAGATACAACATTCAAACATCTTCTCTGAAAACTTGACAACATTTCATAGAAACGATCGCAAATTACAGTGGTTTGAAAATATAAGATTTGAAAAGTATATTGAAAATGTAGTAACTTCATAGATTATTCTTTCAATTTCTACTGTTACAAAGCTCAGTAGGTGTTTTTAACGTGTTTATTGAAAAAGCGATAGTTTGCATATCTCCAATGAAGTTGAAATCAATGCTTTAAATTGTTGTTACTGATAATCATTCAAATGAAATATTTCTAAATTCACGGAAAACACGTTGGTAGCATGACGTATAAAAGCTTGCTAGGAAAACGGTTAGCATTTAGGTTTACTTAAGGATCTTCAATATCTTAAACATTACACCAACGATTAACAAAGCTTCCTTGGCATACCAATACCTTGGACTGTTAATTCACTTCAATTTTCGTTTCACCACGAAACGTTTTCAAATTCACCGTCAAGATACCAACGTATAACGTTCTTAAAAAACGGGTGCCAAACTCTCAGAAAGTTTATGTAATCAACGCACATGACGGGCCAAATTTTTATTTGTATTCGAGTAGCAAGTAGAGCTATGGAATATTAATTAGATTCTCACACCATGGTAATTGACATTCCTATCAATGAAATGTTGTCAAATTTCCTGAGAAGTTGCTTGACTACTGTACTTTTGGGATTTGTGAAACTCATTACACCGTTCAACACTAGTTCGCATTATAAGATGAGAACAACAATAATAGGGGTATGGGACCCTAGAAACCCTAATGCGTATATCAATAGAACACTCCAAGTTCTCAATTCAAACTTCGGTCTTGAACTGTGAAGTCCCGTTCCAATATTTTTCGAAAATTATTTCACTATCACACTTCTTGGGTTCCAAAACCCTGTTCTTTTTTTTTCTCATCTCATAATAGAAACTTTTGTAAAATTTTGTTGAAGAACACCGTATGACAATATTGCCATTTATGAGCCAATTCCATGAAAATAGAGGAAAATCTTCAAACAACTTTGGTGTCCCTCGATAAAACTTTTTCAAATTCAACTAGAATAGTATATCTTTTGAATGCCGGGTGCCACTTGGGTGGACATTTTTATTTGTTACCGTCGTTGGGGGTGAGAATGGGTCAAAAAACGATACTCAAAGATTGTTTGTTAAATAACAAATGCAATTGAAGTCGGAGTAACTTTTTATTTGGTATGTATACTCTCCTATGTGGTAATGATAGTTTAGCAAGAAAGTATCACGTTATATGAATTGCCTACTAAACTACAAATGATTGAAAATTGACCCAATCTCACCCCTTAGAGGGGGTGAAAATGGGTCAAAGTATTCGAAATCAGTTATCTAAGAATATAAATTAATTTTATTGATCATATATAGTAAACCTACTTAAAACACAATGTTATCATGACGAATAAAAGCTTAGGCAATTTTAAAAGATGATTAATCCACCTAAAAAGGCTAATACAACCGAAAAAATGGTTGAAATTTGATGAAATAACGTTTGTATACTGTATCATCATTTTTAGCCATCATAATCATCCTCATTAAGAGTTTCAACCTTCATGAGAGGAGGGGAGATTACAATGAGGGAGGGGCAAAGAAAGAATGAAAGATTGATTGTAAAAAAACATGCTAGTTTTTGTATGCTGCATAAGAAATGTTTAACCAAACCCTCCGTTATAAACTCTTTTGCACATGATCATTGGCCTCTATATTGCTAAAGTAAATCACTCCATCTCAAGATAGAGGGTCGTTCATATATTATGTTAAGTCTATTTTGTGAGCTTACGATATTGCAGTACACTAAAGATTAGCTGACGATTAGAGGAGCTGTCCACACGCATGGGTGTATTGTTATAAATGATTTTAGGCACTAAACGTATTAACACACTCGTTTGACGCTTCTCGACATATTTTTGGAAGAAAGCATGCTTTAGTGAAAATACGGTAAACATGGCACCACTCTAACGTCAAATGGGGACTGGATAACAAGTTGAATTTTTAGTTAAGGTTATGTGCACTCGAAAAGTTGCTTGACCCAATCTCACCCCCATTCTTAATATTTAGACATAGGGTCGAAAATATTAAGTTTTTAAATAAAAAGAGAAATGACAGCCCGCTTTTTTTATTACATCAACCAGGTAATACCTACAGCTAACCACTTATAAGATAATTTATGGTTAGGTACTTGTGTTAAACATTACGAAGGAGAAATTTTTTCAGAGTGATTTACTAGTAGTTTCATCATATAAGTTTAGCCACAAATTTAACAAAAAACGATTATTGCAAAACATTTTATTCTGCATCAGGACGTGTAAAAACATCTCCCCTTTGAAATAATATAAAGTTTTCAATATAAATTAGCGATAGTTATTGAGCTATTTCAAATTTTATGTTTCTCCGTTTTGACCCAATCTCACCCCCCAGACCCATTGTCACCCCCATCGACGGTAGTAACGGTTTTTGGCACACCGTGATATACAACCGTGAATTTACATACGGAGGCAAACATGTTGAATTGCTTAGCTGAAAGTCTCTTTAATAAAGACAAATCAATCAATTGAATTGCTTAAAATAAGCTATTGTTAAGCGACTAGCTAAGGAAAAGAATTAAATTGATAACACTAGTTTACAGCATTTTTGAACTCGGTAAACTGATGATCGTTTTTGGTGTAGAATCATGCCCTGAGTTCGAAAACGCGAAGGAAAAAAATTACAGTAGATTTTTGTTCTATTTTTAAGCAAAATCGCTCAATTCACACATCTCATTCTCCGTAATCAATGCTCCGATTGAGCTGAAATTTTTACTGTAACTCACCTACATATGATATGTCAAATAAACGTTGAGAAAGAATTTTTAAATTGTTTTTTTTTTCTCATTTGAAAAAATACCTCTCTTCGTATATTTTTAGAAAATTTGATAAAATTTAAGGAAATCGCAAATATCTTGAATTTTATCAATCTGACCTAAAACCTGCATTCAGAAGATCAAATAGTATTATATTCAGCTCTCAATTTATGGAAAAATATTTGAAATTGGTGGTTGAACAAAACGCAAGATATTTGAATTTTATAAAACTTTATATTTTAAAAAGTTGTAAAACTCGATATTAAGCTGAAACTCAAAAACTATTCTACTTTAAATTTTGTGAAGCACGGTTTCGAAATCAGCGCTAAATTATGCTTCAAAAATTTTGGTCGTTGACAGAAGTTCACGACTTTCGTTTTATTTTGTAAACTAGTGTAATTGAACATGGTTGCTATGGAAGTTGTTCATTAGGGTGGATCAAGCTTGAAAGCACTATTATAAACCACTGGATGAGCTTTTAATTTAATTCTACATGGTGTCATGCAGTTCTTTTCAAATATTCAGCAAATTCCGTCTTCATTTTGGTGATTTGACATTTGTGTGAAATCCTCTTTAACAGTTTTTTTTTTTTCGTGAGGGTCTCTGGTTTTTATGAGCCATATAAAGTGGTACGCATAAATAACGGTAACAAACATTGCACATGGTTCGTAGAAAATCAGAGATTCACGTCTCCACTCTACAACGGTAGGTCATTTATGGATGGGCAATCCAATGGTGTAAAGATGTAGCCTTCGATGATAAATAAAACTCTTCGGAAATCGCAACTTGAATCTGAAGCTAAAAAAAACCTAGAGTCTTTAAACTCATATATAAACGCTACATTTTTCGGATAATTTACTAACACTGAAAGATTTCCACAAAGTTTAATAGTAACGATAAGGTTTCTTTTGTCATTATATTGTTTCCAGTCTTCTGAAATTTTGAATAATAATGCTCAGTAATATTTAGATAGGGTATGTATTTTACGAGCTTCAATGTAAAAAATTAAATTAAACGACTTATAAAACATATACTCTGCACACATTATCTTCATGAATATCATAAAAATAGAAGAAAAAATAGCAAAAAGGACTGCCACCAGTTTCATTCAATGGCAAGTGATCAGGCATAGTTGGCATAAAGGGCTGACGACGCTCTTCCCCCAATTAGATTATTGATAATTCTCACTTGCTTCGCTCGCAGGAGGGTTGATGATGCGAGGCGGAAAATTCACAACACCCGTGCCGAAACAAGTGCATCAAAAAGTCTTACAACTGCCGGAGGAAGCATTAGAACGGGTGTACAATTTCACAGTCAATAGACCTATTATGCGCTTCCGACCATTTCATTCAGTCGTACAAAGGGATTAAAATAATCTCCTCGGTTATTAATGGAAAAAATTTATTTTGCATATATTTGTTTTGAATCAGATTTTTATCTCCGGCGGGAAATGGAAAGCATATTTGAGCTGAAATATTGAATCACAAGAAGGGTGTCGAAAGACGTAGAGATTATTCACGCTTAGCATATATTCCCTCCGCACTTTTCTATTGTATCAGATACGCCTTGCCTGTGTTGTAGTCTATGTAGTTCACATAAAAATCTGAGCCACAGCATTCTGATTTCACACCCACCAACTGATGAGTTCATCAAGCCAATCTAAATAAAATTATGAAATGGAAAATTACTGTCGGCGCTGAGCCATGGCCTGACCACAGGAAGTTTCTTTTGCTTTTGAAGTGTTTTTTCCTTAATCCCGTCTAAGGCAATCTTATATTTGTAGAATTTGTTCTCAACCGTATCCGCCCCAAATTGGAGCTTCTGACGATGATTGAGGCAAAGTACGGTAAAGATGAAAAATGTTCAATCCCCGCTTCTTCGTGTGGAAAATTGGGGAGTGTCGGAAAATGGTTTCGGTGGCGTCTCGCTAGGGGAAACTTTTGCGAAGATGCTAATTTTCCATTACGAAGCATAAATCATGAAATGCTATGAGGGGACTTGACACAGGGAAATTGCCCATCGGGACAACAGGCAATGATTGAAAGAAACATAAAGTCACTTGTAAATTTGTGTAAAACAATAAATATTACAACATTGTTTGGAGCATGGGGCCAATACATTATTTTTACGATTGTTGTATTTTCATCGGTCAGCTTTATGATAAAATGTATAAATATATTTGGCGAAAGCGACAGAACTCCAATTCATTTGTCTATCTTCTACGGTCTACGAAAAAGCACTCAAGTAACATCATCTCATCCTCAATCCGAAGGACCCACTTATATAAAACGAAAAAGCGTCCGTAATATTTATCATTCGGACTGTTGGAAATTGAAATTAAATAAAAACCACAACATGTTTTTCTTGGTCCTTCGCTTTTTCTTTTATCCCCCGTAATACTATTTACCATCCTAACACATACACTCGCCCCTACACATGGACGCATTTTCACAGTCACAGGAAAATGTTTACGGAACTCTCCCATACTTCTAGAGACGGTTTCATTTCCTCGCGCAAAGTACTGTCCATCAAAACTAAATACGAGATAGCCATCGCCATTCAGCACTGAAACACTCGTTCAGATATTTGACTGCGAAGCACTGTTTTTGAATTGTGAATCTGTTGTATATGCTATATGAGCAGAAATATTTTAAAATTAATTTAACATTGGTTGAAGCTACGCATGTGATGTTAAGAAAACTTTGAAAAACTTTATCAAATTTTAACAACCTTATACAGTAATTGACATTTGTTTAGCTGAGGCCCACAAATTTTCAAAAAAGTGTCAGGAAACTCATACAAAACATTTTATGATAAAACTTTTTATCGCGGTGACAGTATATCTAGTACTATTTTATGAAAAGGTGATCACACTTACATATACACTGAAACAAAAACGAAGGTAAAAACCCTTCAATTGTCGTTTTTTGCCTAGACCAGTGAATCAAAATTCAGCCATCGCGCAACAATAATGACAATGTCGCAACCTGTATTTGTTGCGACAATCCACCAAATGCGACATAAGTTTGTCCCAACTTGAAAATAAAAGGATAAACATCGTACGAATTTGGGGATTTTTAAGCCTTGCATTGCGATTTTCGAACGGTAACTTCAAGTCGGTAAACACTGCAACTATGCTGAAGATCTATCATCAAACAATTTTGACTTTAGGTTAGTAATAAGTGATTACTCACGAGTTGAAAAGTACGCAACAAATTCAGCTTCCGTTTTGTCTGCAACAAAAATTTTCGAGATCATGTCATTATCTGTTACCAATAGGGATAAAGAGTAATCGTCGCGCCTTCTTTGTTTCTTGTTTCGTGCCACTTTTGTCTGACAATTCTCTTCACTGAGACATTCGTTTAGCAGAGATAAATGAAAAGAAGCGGAGTGCGAGGGAATGGAACTGCTGTGCCGTTCACAAGAAACACGTAAGTTCTACCAGAAGCTCAACGCATCCCGCAAAGGCTACGTGCCGCAAGCCGAAATCTGCAGGGATAAGGACAGGAGCCTCCTGACGGACAAACGTGAGGTGATCGAAAGGTGGAAGCAGCACTTCGACGAGCACCTGTATGGCGAAGAGAATGTAGAGGCACGCAGGAAATGACTATGTTGGTGCAACAGAGGACGGGAACGAACCAACTCCCACGCTGAGAGAAGTTAAGGATGCCATCCACCAGCTCAAAAACAACAAAGCGGCTGGTAAGGACGGTATCATAGCAGAACTCATCAAGATGGGCCCGGCAAAATTGGCCACCTGTCTGCACCAGTTAGTAGTCAAGATCTGGGAAACCGAACAGCCAGTGGCGTAGCTAGGAATTTGGGGGCCCGGTGCGGAACCAAATTTGTGGGCCCCCATGAAAATTACAGATGTACATATTTTACAATGATAAGTCTATCCTTCTAATGATCCTCAAATGATCACGCCGTATTTTGTATTTTGTACAAAACGTTGAAAAAAAAACGACTTTCGATCTCAGCGTTAGCGTGATACTGGCGGTGGTGGCCAACTAACTGACGGAAGGTTAAAAATTATTTTCTATATTATTTTATGAATTTCTTCGGGGATTTCTGCAAGGATACATCCCGGAGTTCCATCAATGAGCATTAGATTATTTTATAAGAATAATGTCGAATTTATTAGGAAATTTCATCAAGTAATCCCTTCCTTCAAAGATTGCTTTACCGTTTTCTTAAAAAAATAAACCTTTCTGAATAATAATTTGTCTTCAAGAATCTTTCAAGTGGTTAACGCAAGTGTGTCATTCAGTATTTCACTAAACACTCCATCAGGTATTCTTACAGTGTTGTCTCCGAGCATGTTT
This sequence comes from Aedes albopictus, assembly GCF_035046485.1. Classification (NCBI taxonomy): domain Eukaryota; kingdom Metazoa; phylum Arthropoda; class Insecta; order Diptera; family Culicidae; genus Aedes; species Aedes albopictus. The sequence continues at coordinate 3,117,141 of NC_085137.1, forward strand.
TCAAAAGTACTTTAGAGTACTTTGAAAGATTCATGCAAAGGCTTTATCAAGTATTTCTGGAAACATTTGTTCAGGAAGTCCATCAGGGATACAATAATATCTCTAAGGATTCATCTATAAGATCAAAGAATTCTTAAGAAATTCTGAAAAAAAAACACTACAAAAGTTTTTCAATGATTTTTTTGGAACCAGATATTTTTCCAAGAAGTTACATCGGAATACCGTCAGAAGAAGAGAAGTCCTTCTAGAATTTCATCATACATTCCTCCACGGTTTCTTTCAGGAGATCCTCCAAATATCCCTTAAATGATTTTTCCACGGAAGTCAAGCATTCTCCATAGATACATCCAAGAATTTAACTTGGCATTTCCTCAAGCATTCATTACTCATCTTGGCGTTGTTCCTTCTTAAGATTTCTTAAGAATTTCTTCCAAGGATTCCTTTAGAAATTCCTCCAAGGATTCCTCCAATAATTACTGCATCGCTTTTTTTCCAAAAAAAACTGCAAGGATTCTTCAAGGAGTTTCTCTAAAGTTTTTTTTAAGAGATTTATCCTACATATCTTCCAAGAAATTTCCAAAGAAGCCATTGGACAATAATTTTAAAAAAAATCCTTCAAGGATCTCTACAGAAGTTCCTCTAAGAAAATTCTTAGTGGAACTTTAGTAGAAATTCCTTCCAAAAATCCTACTGATTTTATTCCAACGAGTTCTTTAATATCCATCTACTCTAAGAGTTTCCCCAAGGATTGCTTCAGGAATTTTCGCTAGAATTCCTCTAGGTGATCTTCTAAAAATATCTATTGCGACTTTTGATAAGACTCCTTAAAAATTCTTTCGCAAAACCTTTGAAAAATCATTCTAAGTTTCTGTCAAGCTTCTCAGTCAGGAATTTCTTCAGGGTTTATGATTGATTCCTCCAGAAATTCTTCCGAAAATTCGTTTAAAACAATCTCTCAGGATTCCTAGTAGGGTTAACGTGCCTTAGTAATTAAACAATCCCAAATTCATAATATTCGAAAACAAAGTGATTACCTCACCGATTGATAACGTAATTTTCGTAATCATTCGTACCTACTTCTAACAAAAATCAAAAAAGCGCTTCATTCCTTTGTTTTCAGTAGAATAAAAATAGTAAAGGAACAGGTACCTGATTTGATAAGATAAAATCGAATAATTTCTTCAGAAGTTTCTCCAAGGATTACTGTTTTGCCACTTTCTTCAAGAATTCTTTAAGGATGCCTTGAAGCATCTTTTAAGTGATTAATGGAAGTTTAAGATTTCATTTAGGATTTCCATCAAGATATCTTCAGGAATCGCTTCAAGAATTCCTATGGGATTTTTCCAAGGATTTCTTACATATTTCTTCAAATTTCCCAAACTTCCTTCAGGACATTTTGCAAAGGTTTCTTTAATAGTTCATCCAATAAATTATCTTGCCATTTCTCCAAGGATTCAGCAGACTCAAATTTTAAAAAATGTAAGAAATCTTTCAATTCTCACAGAAATTCCCCAAAGAAATCCTACTGGTATTCCTTCAAACATTTTTCTTTGATAATTCTTTTGAGATTTTCTTCGGCTTTCGGCTCTCGATAATAAATTTATATGAAAAAAAAAAATCTTCAGCCGTTCCATTGTAAATTCTTGTTTTTTTTTTAATTCGCAAGAGTGTATCTCAAAGAAGCTCAAATTTTCTGAGAATTACCGGAGACATTTTCTAAAATTATCGCTTCAACTTACAAACGAATTGACTGCAGAATTTTCAGATTACCTGCCGAATGAATTTTGAAAGGAACTATTGAAAGAATTACAAAAATAATTGTCAGGTACACAGCAAGAATTTCTGAAAACTACACCCGATGTAAAAAAATTGAGTATACAATTTTCTATGTCATTTCACTGGAAATTACATAAAAGAACATCTTGTGTGTAATGTTGAATGCAAGCTCCATACTGAGAGCAAGCTGTAAAGTTATGGAAAAATCTATGCGATATGACGGGGTCCTTTTGTTACAGCTTATATGATGTAACATTTTTCAACTATGTATATTAGCAAAGGGACTGCCGGTGAAACTTCCAAAGAAATTGCTGAGGGGAATCCCGCAGGGGTTGCCTGATAAATTTCTGAAGCTGTTGCCCAAAGTATTTCGAAAAGTAATGCCGTATATACTTTCTAAAATAAAAACCTACATCAATTTCGAATATTATTGCCCAGAAATTTCCAAATGAGTTACCGAACCAAATTTCGAAGAAATTGCCGAAATAGTTTTCGAAAAAAATTGCAAGAAAATCCCAAAAATAATCTTATAGGAATGAAAAAAAAAAAAGTTAAAAGGATTTCCAAAGGCTTTGCCAAAAAAAAAACTCCGAATTGCGAACACAATAGCTGAGATATTTTTCAAAAAAATTGCCAAAGAATTTATTTTAAAATAATGAAGAATGAATTCAGAAAAAAAATACTGAAGGAATTCCTAAACCAATTTCCGAAGGAAATTTTCAGAATAACTGCCGAAGGAATTTCCAAATAAATTTTCAAAGGTATTCTTCAACGAATTGCTGCACGGATTTTTAAAGCAATTACTGAAAAAGATCCAAAAGAAATTTCCGAGGAAAATTGTAATAAAAATTGTAAGAATTCTTTCAAGAATTCTCACAGAAATTTTATTGGAATTCTTTCAATGAATTCTTTAGGTATTCTTCCAAGGTTTCCAGCTATTGATAAAATTAAAGATTTACTTAGCGATAACACCAATTTCGTCCGGATTTCCTTCACGAAGCTTTTAGGATTTTTTTAACGATTCCATCAAGCATTTGTTCCAAACGAGGAACTCCAAGAGATTTTTTATACGATTCATCAAGGAATTACTTCAAAGACTTCTTAACAAATTCCTCAAAGATTTTAGTTTAGAAGTTCCTTGAAGATTTTTTTTAGAAATTTCTGCAAGGGTTCTTTTTGCAATGCCTCAAGTGGTTTTCTTAAAGTCAAGTCCTTTCAAGTATTTCTTACGAAGCATTGTTTAAGAAATTCAAAGATTTCTTCAGAAATTCATCCAATAATTACTGTATGAAATCGTCCAAAAATTACGCAATTTTTTAAATTACTCTTTCACAATTCGTTCATGGGTCCTTTAAGAAAATCCAAGAAATATTTAATCTTTTTTTTTCAAGAATTTTTTCAAGCTGTGTTACAAAGATTCCTTCAGGGATTTCTCAAAGTTTTCCTTCAGATTTTTTTCTACTGAAATCTGTGGGAATTCTTTCGAAAATTGTTTTTTGATTTACATCAGCAAACTTGAGAGGAATTCTTTGTGATTCATGCCATTGACATCTTTGAACTAACCTAGGCCTTTCATAATAGATTCTTCCAGAACTTTCTTCGCTTCCAAAATTTCTTCAGAAATCCTTTACGTAATTCCTCATAAAACATCTAGTACTTCTACTACTACTTCATAGTACTGTAGTAATCCGTCAAGAATGTTATCAAATATATTTCCAAAATCAGCCTAATGATTCTTTCCGAATACATCTTAGAATTCATCTGGAAGATTCTTCGAGGATTCTTTTAAAATTTCCTCCAAAAATTCCTGCAAACATTTCTACAAGGATTCTTTCAGGAATTCCTCCGAAACTCCTTCAAAAATCCCACAAGGATCCATTGAAGAGCCATACGTGATCAAGCATGATCTCAGAAACTCATCAAAGATATTTTCCATGAGGAACTCCTGCAACATTATTTCTTTGAGAAGTCTCTAAAAGGATCCTTGGAGAAATTCCTTAAGGTTCATCTGAAGAATTCTTGGTGGTGCTCCTGAAGGAATCAATTCAAGTATTCCAAAATCAATGCTTAGAAGAATTTCTAAAGCAATCCATTGAAAAAGTTCTAAAATAAATCTTAGAGGAATTTTTGTAAAAGTCTTTGAAGTAACTGCTCGATAAATCGTAATTCCCGAAGGAAAGGTATGTAAGCATTTACCTTGCCCGAAGGAATTCCCGTAGAAACAATTCAAGGAATACTTGGAAAGAAATACTGGATGAAATTGTTGGAATACGTTTATTGCACTTTTTTATACGAAAGCAAGGAAAACGACAAAATACTGTTATTACGGTTTTGACTTGGCATGTGTTTAGATTATAATTTTCATAAATGCGGCCCCTAAATTTTAGCTGCTACCTTAAGCTGAGTCAACAACTATATTTGGTGCTGTCATCAGGATATCAGGGACGTTTTCACAATGCTCATAAATTTTACCTCCAATTCGGTAATTAATTTCGTTAAAAAAATGAATTTCTAACACATTTTTCTTGTAATATTGGGGACATCCATGTGCTCCATGATAACCACGAAGGGGCCCCCACATACCTATCAGCCGTTCTGCGAAGTGTTGAACTTATTCTTATAGGAAATTGTGACTATTTAAAGAGCTTAATCCTAACTAGTGTTAGAAACCTTACTTGATTTGGATGCCCCCTGAATTCGGGGGCCCGGTGCGGACCGCACCCATCGCACCCCCTTGCTACGCCACTGCGAACAGCTACCGGAGGAGTGGAAGGAAGGGATAATCTGTCCATCCACAAGAAGGCGACAAGTTAATGTGTGAGAACTTTCGAGCGATCACCATTTTGAATGCCGCCTACAAAGTGCTATCCCAGATCATCTTCCGTCGTCTTTCACCTAAAGTAAATGAGTTCGTGGGAAGTTACCAAGCCGGTTTCATCGACGGCCGGTCGACAACGGACCAGATCTTCACCGTACGGCAAATCCTCCAGAAATGCCGTGGATACCAGGTCCCAACGCACCACCTGTTCATCGACTTCAATTTTAACTTAGGCTAATTCTTCACACACATTTTGAAATCTTATACTATAAATCAAAACTAAACTTTTTCTCAAAGATTTTGTATCTATTGGACCGTAACGATAAAAACAAATAAAAATGAAAAATCTTTGACGATGATAACACTTGTTTTCATCAGATAAATGAATTATTGTATGGCGATCTCGTTTCATGTTATGATTATTTCTATTGATAAAGGTATTTTGAATCATTTTGGCCAAAACTCTAAAGCATTCAGAATGATATAGATCAATAAAAAATTACATGAGATTACAGTCCTGTGTGTAAAACAAACGCACACGCCCTAAATCAAAACTCTAGGTACAGTCATTCCGAAAACGGCTACCTGCCGAACCTTTTGACGGTTGATTGCCATTGTATAATAACGGTGCAGGAAAATTGTGCCCATTTCTACTGTTATGAATTCATGCTGTATTCTATTTTGAGCGAGTAGCTCAATTTCCCGGCAATTTGGTGAATGAGTTTTGAGAAATTGGTTGACGCCGATCCTTCCGAGGGTACGCACTGTAAATTATGCATGCGAAGGGAAAATTTAATCAAAAATTCTAATTTCCACACTGCTCCACTGAGATGGTAAAACGGATGTCCTTTTTCCTCCCCGGTGGTTAGCATTTAGGTAGGAAAGTTAATGATACGGTTGATTTAAGCGAAAAGAACTCATCCCGTGCGGATGGTCCACTTGATGAATGTGGAGATCAGAGCAGGTTGTAAAAGTGCAAAATCACTACGAATGGTGATGATCATGCATCCCAGGTTGTCCTTTTGAACCCAGCGGCGCTTATTTTATTCTATGTATAACTAGCAAGCATAATAATTGCTAGGAAATACGTTCCTCGTATAATAGAAAAAAAGGTACATTAAAAAATGACGGTCATCTTTTAGAGTGAGGGTAAGATTCTAAAATTCAAAAAAAAAAATGATGGCATAGGGTATTGATTCCCTTATTAAGCATGTGGCTCCCATTTTCATCCTACGAAAAACAAAGGATTGAGGCGTTATTTGTTTTGTTTCATATTTTTGTATTTTTTGTTGGAAGTGAGCACGTATGAAAACAAAAAGAACGGAATCAATCGGTGAAAATCTGCCCAATCGCATGGACAACTTTGTAATAAAATAACATAACCTGTAATGATTTGGTTAATCATTTCAGATAATATTATTATGTTACAATGATTTTTATAACAACGAAATTTATAGGTTTAGGTTTATTTATAAATTTGTTTGAATAAACATGCTTCTAAATAACAAAGTTATTCAAAGTTCTGTTATTTATTTAAGAACAACATTGTTCAAAGTTAAGTTACAAATACGATAAATCAAATACTTGTTTAAACTTTGTTACAATCTTTAACCCTTTGGAGCCGGAGGGGTCATTTATGAACCCAACATAGAAACGTTTGTATAAATTTACCCATTCGATAAAACAGAATACTGTCTTCGGCAAAGTTGTAGCAAATTGAGTTCTCTATTAGGGAAAAATGGAAATATTTGTATTTGGGACTTCATTGATAACCTAGAACATCCTGAACACCATGAAATTTGGAAAAACGAAATAATTGACATACCAGTTGTTCTAAAAGCTGGATTTAGATATGGGTTACGTTTATATGTATTCATTTAACCTTCGTCAAGAAACTCAAAATGTGTTTTATATTCTGGGATATTCTAGGTGTTCCAAGCTGTCCTATAGTGAAGTGCTCCAAGTTTACAAGAATAATGTTATGTATTTTCGCCACAAATAATAGCATTGCATATGTGAAGCTCTTGACATTTACAATGTCATTTATAGACACTAGGGTAAGTGTTCCAATTATGGTTATAGCACCAATCATTCGCCATAGTTGATTTTCACCCTTCAACGGTGTAAACCATCAAGAAAAAAAAATGTGAACAACAGATCACGTTTACAAAAGATGGTTGCACTCATTTAAACTACACATTTTGCTCAAATTATGGTAGAAATAAATCATTTTTCTTAAAATTTCGGCTTCCTTGCACCCTTTTTCGCCATAGTGTACCAGTTATGGATAATCCCATAAGAAATGCATGCAAATAGTGCCAAAAGGAAGCGAAGTTAAAAAATGTAACCATAATTGGTACAGGGTTCCTATCATTGGCACACGCTGTAATAAATACTAAAAGTAGTTTTGGCTCGGTTTCTATATTTTTCCTGTAAAGTGTAGAAACTAAGCTATCTTTTAACATATTGATGACATTCGTTGGTCTTCTCGTTATTTTTTTTTCATAAATAGTTTCCCTTAGTAGTGCCATAATTGGTACATCCACCCTATAGGGATATTCGAGGTCTCCTATTAGCCTAGTGGTTAAGGCTGTTGATCGCCGATCCGGAGACCCGTTCCGGTCGTGAAAATTTTCTCGACTCCCAGGGCATAGTGTATCATTGTACTTGCCTCACAATCAGTGCTGCAATTTTTCGACAGGCCTTTATGATAGCGATATTTTGCTTTTTTCATTTTCTCCGTTTTGGTTTTCCTGTCAAAGTTGCTTTCCGATCAGCAACACCGGAGCGAAATGAAATAGGTACTCACACTCGCACGCAGCGTGCTGAAAGCGAGAGCTGACAGGGCTAAATTTCCATTCAATTTTCTGTAGTTGAGTGTTTTCACCCGTGCTAACGTATAGGGCAGCATGAGTAGTGTGTGGATGATTGGGAATTGATCGTGTTGGGTCGCTCACGAATGGAGCTCTCGGACTCTGTCAGTTCTCACATCGAGGAACTGAAAACGACCGCCGCAGTCATTCATTTTCGGCTAAAAAACAGGCACTGAGACAGATACTTTGCAGGACTGCTCACAATATACAATTTCATGCAATGGCAGGCAAAGAAAGCCCTTCAATTAATAACTGTAGAAGTGCTCAACGAACACTAAGTTGAAGCAAGGCATGCCAAGTTCCAGTTGGGACGTAGAGCCGTAAAGAAGAAAAAGGGATATTCCAGGTCAACCAAATTACCTTGGAGTTCAGAACTTCAGGTCTACACTCGTAACAGAAGCCATATATGTTAAACTGAGTAACGTTGCATTATCAACCGCGGTTACTGGAGCAATAAGAAGTCTACTAGCTTATTCAGGGTCGTCCAAACTGTTCTATAATGAAGTCTTTCAAATCTACAAGAATAACTTTATGTGCTTTTACCATAAACAATAATTTTGCATAATCCGTAAAGCTCTTGGAATATCAAATGCCATTTAAAGATACTACAGGAATATTCCAGGTCAGCCAAACTACCTTGGAGTTCAGGACTTCAGGTCTACACTCGTAACAACAGCCATATCTGCTATACTGAGTAAAGTTGCATATTTATCTGTGATTACTGAACCAATCTGAAGTCTACTTTTTTTATAAACCTTTGCTGCCGTCGGACGCATAAATTTCGCATGTAACATTTCGACATTTTTGAGGTTTTTATGTCAATTATCATATTTTGATAAGTATTTTTGAAATATTTTATCTACACATGAATTTATAAGTGTTTCGAAAGTTGAATTGCGTTGAAGTCAAGCAAATGCGACAATAACCAAAGTTTATTGCGGACCTTCAAATCCCAGTCAACACACGATCGTATATGATGTTGAATAGGACGCAAAAGTGGAGTCGATATACGAACACTTTATACGCGGTTAAATGGAAGCGTGTACGCATATGGCCTCCACTTTAGCATCCTATTCAACATCATATAAGACTTTGTGTTAGCAGGGATGTGTTTTTCTCGTGAATTTCTATTGCAACATGTGACATTTATGCGTCTGAGGACCATTTGGGACATTCAGGGTCGTCAAAACTGTTCTATAATGAAGTCCTTCAAATCTACAAGAAAAACTTTATGTGTCTTCATCATAAATAATAGCACAGCATAATCTGCTGAGATCCGTGAAGCTCCTGCAATCTCAAATGTCGTTTAGAGATATCATGGGAATGTTCCAGGTCAGCCAAACTATCTTTAAGTTCGGAACATCAGGTCTGCACTCATAACATGAGCTATATCTGACAGAGTAATGTTTCATAATCAATCGCGGTAACTAGACCAACCTGAAGTCTACTATATATTATTATAACCTTTGGGACATTGAGGATCGTCCAAACCATCCTGAAGTTTAGCTCTTGATAGTTACAGTAGTTATTCTCACAATGAACTTTAAACTGTAATCTGTAATACCCCTGGCATATCATGAGTCATTTCAAGATAGTTCTGAGATATTCCAGATCAACAACACTACTCCGGAGATCATAGCTTCAGGTCTACACTTGTGATAATAGCTTTTGCCACTACGTTAAGTAGTGTTACATAATTCACTGTACTCACAAAAGCAATAGAGAAACAATAAGCGTTGTTATGTTTTTGGGATGTTATGGGCTTCCTTGCTGTTCTGAAGCTTAATTGATAAAAACAACTACTGTAACTTTCAGAAGACTTACTTGACATGATAGATTACAAGTTACCGTTACACCCGCAGACTTTAGGATCTAAACTCAAGAATAGATTGGATGACCTAGGATATCCCGAATGATCTGATATTGTCTATTACCCTTTCAGAAGACTTACTGGGCATTATAGATTACAAACCGTAGTTTTGTATAATGAAAGTACTTACCGTCACACCCGCAAACTTTAGGATATCCCGACTGATCTGATATTCTTTATTAACTTTTCAGAAGACTTACTGAACATGATAGATTACAAATCGTAGCTTTGAATAATGAAAGAAGTTACCGTTACACCCGTAGACTTTAGGATCTAAACTCAAGAACAGTTTGGATGAACTTTCAGAAGACTTACTGAGATAAAGATCCAAACCAGGACCGAAGCGTTTAATGAGAATAGAGAACGAAGCCACACCTTGAATTTTCGAAAACACAAATCTGAGGAACCAAACATCGCACCGAGCTGAAAAGTTGATCACCCACTGGTGGACCAATCGATCTACTTTTCAGCTTAGTGCGATACTTGGTTCTTCAGATTTGTACTTTTGAAAATTCAAGGTGTGGCTTCGTTCTATATTCACCTCAAGCGAAGATAATTGTTTCGAGAGCCAACACACAAGACTGCATGTCAGAAAGAAATTACCCAGACAACCAGGAGTTGCATAAGAAACAACGCCGTACATCGTATAAAGTACTATTTTAAGTCACTATCGCATATATGTTCGGCTGACTGACAATTTTCATCGCATATGATGTTATTTTATGAACTTATTACGATATATCAGGTATAGTCATAATAGAATACAAATCAACTTTTAAAAGGTATGAGTAAATCGTAGTAGATGATATTCTGATGTTTTATTGCGATGAACTTTACTTATTTGCAAAAGCGTATGAGCGAACTCAGAAAGTGCCAAATGAATTCGCATAATTGCGTACTGCGATGATTACACGACTTCGCTTAGTACTTTTCTTATCGTGTCAGTTTACTTCGCATTGGTTTATGGATGAAATTGCATAAAAGTACAAATAAACTCGTTAAAGTGTGCGTACAAACCGGCATAAGCTAGAAGCGTTTATGTTGACATAATGCGATTTGATATGTGATAACAATTAAAAGTTTCTGTTGGACTGTGCATGCAGTGCCAAAAAGCTACAAGAAAATGTATAGTCATAATTATGGCTACAAAGACATCATTATTCGATTTGTTGGCCTGATAATTAACAATGGGAGGCGTTAGCCAGAGAGCGGCAATGAAAACTGTGCGGCAAATGGTGCTTAATCGTTTTTAGCCTGCCAAACATGCACAGCACAAGTGAACCAAGTGAATTCCAACAAACACTGAGGTGACTTAGAATATCTTGATAATTAATCAGCTTGCTTCATAAGTAGCGTTTGATGTTGTGTGTGAAGTGTGGCTCCAGAGGTCATTAGTTCGATATCGAGCTGACAAAATTTTTTTAGTATTATTAAGTCGCATAAGGTGCTGAATTACCTCGCAATAGTGCACACGGTGCATCGCATAAGATATCGCTTCAAGTCATTATTGTTCCGTCTATGCACGTATAGCGCCTCCACTTTTGTACCCATAAAGCACTTTTGCTGCATCTTATGCGATGTAACTTTAACACATAAAAGTACGTATAACATGAACATAAACTTCATTATAAGTGCAAATTGGTTGTCTGGGTACCGCCGTAACTCTATCAGTAAAAAAATCAAAAACAATTCTTGTACCGACTTTTCGAACCCTCTAAGCAGAATACCCTCTTCCAAAAACAATTTCCAACTTACCATTGTTACGAAAAAAAAACATATTTACCGTCAAGGTACCAGTAACCGCTCGTGTTCCAATAGCCGCACATCGTCATGAAACTGATGTTTATTGGCATTATATGTGCAATCCTCTTCGTACAAATGTAATTCGGCACGCATATTTTGAACATTTGTGATAACAATATTGAATATTTGCAGGTGAACTTCATTTCTACGCTCGTGAGCGGCTATTGGAACACGAGCGGCTACTGGTACACTGAGGGTACTGTAGAGTTTATTATAACAGCACATTGGAGACACTTATTACTGCTGCTGTGACGTCAATGGATTTATTCGGATAAAAATGCTGTAAGATATGCCAGTTATTATTTTTCTTGGATGTGTATTATTTTGTCGTTTTCTTTTCCACTGCTGTACATAGTTTTCAATAAAAACAGTATCATAAAATAGAATATAAATACCTTAAGTATAAATTTTCATAACATAAATTATCACAAAAAGTTGTTAAATTACATTTTTATGCTTCTGGTATCCTGTCCAAAAATGTTAAGATGAACAAAATGTAATTTACTTCACGACAATTTAAAAAAGTTAGGATGTTTGACCTCAACTCTATATACAATCTTTAGTCTCTGTACTATTGTCAATGAAAATATTACAGTAAGGATATAAATAAATGAACATGGTATGCCTGGCTTTGATTTTTGTTATCAAATCTTCGTCAAATAGAAGTTCTGAAGTCTGTCCGAATGTTACTTTCCACGTTAATTTGTCACCGTTCATTTTCTACGATTTGTATTTTTTCGATAGCTATACATTTACAAATATCATTTCAGGTTTGTTGTATAACTTACGTTAAATAGATATTTGATTTAGACTTTCATAAAGCATAATATATTACTATATTATAATATTTGTAGGTACATACATACAGTGACACACTCACATACAGTACTTTTGAATGAGCTCCTAAGCCCAGGCGATAGCTACGATATAATTTCTATACAAAAACAATTTTTCCTATTTCCGTTCGGTATTAAAATAGGCATTAGTTAAACAAAAACAAACTTTCAGTTGTTTCTTATCTATCGGTCTTTTGCTTGTTTTGCTTTTGAATCTAAGATCACGTCAACATAACACGGATTTTACAGTCTCTGTGTATTATTCTTTCTTGGATTCAATAAATCCATATCATTGGTTCATAGCATTCTCATGATTCGTTTTTTTTTTTTCGATTTATCTTACCAAGTGTACAAGGATACTAGCAATTCTGTCTCGTCACGAATACCTTTTTCGCCAAACACTGTAGTGCGTTCATGGCTCTCATATTATTTGATTTATAGTTTTGCGTTAAAACATTCCACTAGTTCAGATGTTCAACCAGGGTTGATATGTTACATTTTTTACAAAAATAGACATTTTCATTTCTAAAATACAAATTCGGTTTCCTTCATCAATAGAACGAAGTTAGGGATTGTATCTGAGATCGCACATTTGATTACTAGTTCCTTTTCCTGTACTGCCTGTCAGAAGTTAAATTCTTGTTTTGAAATATCCCGCAGTGGTTGTTTTATGGATGCTTTTAAGACATATCATCATAGTTTTCCACATACCATGTTTTTATCACATTAGCAACTTCAGCTAATTAGAGCTGTACGGAGATATTCTGATCGGGAGTTGAACGATTGCTTGCATGGAATTATCAACTTGCGACAATATTTTCTGGCATTTCCTTAAGCTTTTGGCACCAGTTTTTGATGTCCACATCTTTATTGATAAACTCTTGATAGTTATTATTAGACGAGTGATTCTCCGATGTATTGGAGTGTAAGCTATTAGAGCCGTTCTCGTCAATGGCATTGTCTTTCTCGTGTTTGACGAACTGTGCCGTAGCAGTATCAAAATTGCTAGAGTTGGAACGTTCTCTTTTGCTTCCACCTGATGGGGAAAAGTCGTCATTCATATCCATAGAGGCAGGGGAATATGACTGTGAGAATCGGTTATTGCCATTGCTTGATCCTCCTCCTGTAGCTCCACCGCCGGAATTTGAATTTGGATCTTGCGGTGGAGTCTGTGTGCGTGACTCATCTCCGGAATTGCCTCCCGAGCTGCCAAACATATCACGGATCTTGTGAGTGAGCATGTGCTGCTTCATATTTCCCTGTAATTGAGAGAACACAATAAAAGATAAATTCAGCGATTAGTTGTCTCGCCCAATGCCTCGAGAGTGTGTAAGATTGTGTTAGATAGTTTGTGGTTAACATTAGAAGGTATACGTGAGATAAAAAAAACATTCAGTTGCTGTGCATGAAGAAGCAGAGACGCAATTATGTAATAAAAGACATTTAAGTTAGTTTAAAATTAGAACACTATAATATCATCAACCGAATCTCACCCGACATACAAACTGAGTTAGTGAGCGAATGAGAGAGTTAAAGCATACGGCTATGAAAATAGATGCTCAAAATGTGACGATTTTGGCACATTCTATTCATCCATTCTAGTGCAACGAAAAGAAATAAAGGTATATATTTTTCATTTACTTATATTGCCTTGCTTCGTCACATTCTTTGAAGCTTCAAGTGTTACCGCTCTTCTGCAATACATTTTTTGAATAATTATACAAAACGCTTCACATGCATTAAAATAATAACATATTTGTTTGAATAAATTGTCATATCAACTGCATATTAGTGTGGGACAAATCTCAAATCCTCGCTCCAGTCGACTTTTCTGATTCCACTTAGGTCCCTTATGAACTGTACAAAATTTCAGCGCAATTGGTGAAACTATAATTTAGCGCAAGCGGTTCAAAGTTTTCATAGGATTTACTATGGGAAAACTTACACTTTCAGATAAAAAATCCCAGAAGTCCCCCCTTGTGTCCTTAATTCAAATCGATCAACGTTTCTTGTAGGGAAATCATTTATGAAACTTTCCTTCGAAGACCGCAAAACAATCGGATGCTTGTGGAAAAAGTTATTGATTTATTACCGATTAATGATCCAACGAACGGCTTTTTGTTTTGTTTTATTAGCAGCACTGTAGCTGCTGCCTTGGCTGCTGCTGTTTCGGGGGGTGGTGATGCCTCCCGCCACCCCATGCAACAACGGCAGCAGCAGTGCTGCTGATAAGACAGAACAAAAAGCCGTTCGCTGGATCACTAATCGGTAATAAATCAATAACTTTTTCCACAAGTATCCAATCGTTTTGCGGTCTTCGAAGGAAAGTTTCATAAATGTTTTTTCTACAAGAAACATTGATCGATTTGAATTAAGGAGATAAAGGGCGACCTCTGGGATTTTCTGTTTGAAAGTGTAACTTTTCCCATAGTAAATCCTATGCAAACTTTGAACCGTTTGCGCTAAATTATAGTTTCACCGATTGCGCTGAAATTTTGTACAGTTCATATGGGACCTAAATGGAATCAGAAAAGTCGACTGGAGCGAGATTTTATTTTTTTCATATAAGCGTGTCCCATACTACTGCATATTTAAAGGTAAAATTAACTCATTAAACACTAATAAAAAGTATAAAATATTAGCTTAAGCATGGAGCATGTGAATAGGTAGCTCAAAATTTGAAATAAATGTTTAGAAGCAAAAAAAAAGTATGATAAACTTACAGAAAATTTGTTTTTGGAGATGCTCTTATATATCAATTTGCACTTAATATTTTGAGGCAACGTATGAGCTGCAAATCAACTGCTTCTCAGAAACGTATATGTCTCAAATGCTTTTATAAAACAAAACATTGCAAACCTTCCATGCTATCGTCTAGGAAGCGATTGATCAAGAGGACTTATTATTTCTTTTATTTTCGAGTTGTACCACTGAAGCAACAAATGCGGACTGCATTTATCAGAAAAAAAAATGTCAATTGAGTTGAAACTTGAGGCGGGTTGTTTTCAGTTTTGTCGGTATAATGCCGTTATGAAATTATAATATCAATTTTCCGGTTTTAGGAGCCATACAAAAAACACACTCAGTCAAAGACGTCTCTCTACTGCTTTTCACACAACATGGGATTCATAAACGGTTTTTGGGTTTTGTGCCGCTACCAAAACAGAGGAATTTATGTTTCCGAATTAAACACAGGACTATTTGGGAGAGAAATTTGGAACGAAAGATGAACTGATTTCAGAAACAAGAGGTGAACACAAACGGGAAGAAACCAAGAAATGAGGAAGAAATAGTCAATTAGATTTTTACCTTTGTAGAGAATCCTCGATCGCAGATTGTGCATTTGAATGGGCGCTCCTTCGTATGGCTTCGATAATGAATTTCAAGCGCGGAATTACATGCGAAAGTTTTAAAGCAAATATTACAAGTTGTTGTGTTTCCACGTACGCCTACAATTAATCAAATTTTCTGTAATAGAAATCTAATGTTCTGAGAATATATGCAAAGTCTACTCCTAAATATGGCACTCACCGAACAAGCCGAATGGGGGCATATTTGCACCAGGTGGCACTATTGGTACATTCCCAAGGAACGGTGGTCTACTTATGAATGGCGGAAATTGAGGCATTCCTAAGAACGGTGGTCCATACGGGAATGCAGCAGCCGCTGCAGCTGCTGCCGCCGCCCTACCGGCAGCGCCAACTCCAATCTGTTCTCCTCCGGAAGTTGGAGGCGTAGACATCGGGGATCTCGTCGATATCGCTGAAGAAATAGAACCCATTGGACTGGATGATCGCAAACGTTTGGCGTCTGTAGAGTTAGGACTGGCAGAAGCGGAATCTCGAGAAAATTCTTCGTTTGGTAGTGACCGGACAGACAATCGCTGTAGATTCATTGCACGTAGATCTTCGACCTGGTTCTCTATGGCTGGAGAAGTAAGTCCTGGCCTTACTTTAAGTTTTTCGTTCACTGGTGGTTTATGAGATTTTTCATCATTCATATCATGCTCATTCTCTTCGTCGGAGTGCTCCAAACTCCTTTTATTTTGATTACTTGGAGGGAAATCGTTTAGTCTCACCCCAAACGGATTCAGTCGTACATCGGGTCCTTCGTATTCTTTGATTTCTGCTGCTTTGATTTGATCAGGTGTTAGATCCGTCATTTCTCCAGTATGCAAACGAATATGCTGCTGTAGGACAAATATGTTGGAGAACTTTTGATGACACACTGGACACTGGTGCAATGTCCTCATAGGAGGTTTTATCCTGTGAACACTCATATGTGTTTTCAAGTTGCCCTTTGTTGTGAACGATCGTCCACAAATTTTACATCGGAATGGTCGTTCGCCGGTGTGAACTCGATAATGCATTTGAAGTGCACTTCGGCAGGAGAGTACTTTTTTACATACCAAACACTGATTTGGCTCGGTGGTTTTGCTATCTATGTTATCGACCAGCTCTTGTAGTTTCGATGTTTCTGAAGAAATTTCTATGAAGTTTTCCCACGAGCTATCATTGCTGTCTGGACGAGGCATATGGGCTGAGTAGAAAGACGGATCAAGCACCGTATCCTGGTACAGTGAACCAGATGATGAACTTGATGGAGGAGAAACCGACGGAACTGTTGCTAAATTTTCGACTGAATTATTTTTTAGCTTTAGTGGAAACTCTTTTTCACTGGTACTATTGTTTGTGATTGTAATGTCTTCCTTCTCTTGCTCTATCTCGTC